>NW_025781014.1:0-52198 GCF_021130785.1 Homalodisca vitripennis | reverse complement strand
GGATACACGTAAAATTTTATACAAAAACAATACGCTTAGTTGTACATTTTCTCACTTTCTGATTAAGAGCGGTACCGTCTACGTCTGTTATTGCTTCATATAGTAGGGACTACAAGCTTTGAAGATATGATGACCTTTAAAAATGTGACTTACACAACTTTTAAAGCAGCTGCCACTGCCCTAGGATTGATGTTGGATGATCTAGAATGGCAGCTCGCTTTAGAAGGGACTTCTTCTTTCCAAATGCCATATCAGCTTAGACAGTTATTTGCCTACATATGTATATTTCAGAGTCCATTAATTGCCCTAAACATTATGGAATCTCTTCAGAGAGCCAATGCCTCAAGATTCCCTTATCTCTTACATGACCGAAGTAACCTATAAATTACCTTTGCAAAACATTGCAGAAACGATAAAATTACACGGTTACTTTATATGCTACGATGCTATGTTACTTCCACGTGGCCGTACAATTCACAGATTCAAACTACCACTACATTTACGTGAACATTCTGTATCCAGTTTAAAAGTTGTAAAGGAGCCACCATAATTCGTTTTTGCAAAGTTAATCATCTGGGATGAGTTATCTATGACCAACAAACATTCCTTAATGTGTATTAATCAAGAATTAAAAGATATAATGCATAACGATGTACCATTTGGAGGGAAAATATCATCTTAGGAGGAGATTTCCGGAGATAACTGAAGATGAGAGTGGTCTTCCAACTGGGTTCTTAAACAACCTTGAAATGACTCCTTCCAACTGGGTTCTTAAACAACCTTGAAATGACTGCCTTACCATCCCATGAGTTGACTTTGAAGGAAGATTCAGTTTCCAATGCTGTTTGAGAAACCTTTATTTAAATTAAAGGATTACTAAATGGCACAATACTAACTGTCAAAAAATGTTTGAAAACTGTTTGTATTTAGAAATTATTACTGGTAGAGAGGTTTGAAAACTGGTATTATTACCTCGCATTGACTTATCACCATCTGACACTAATGTTGCATTTTCATTGAAGCGAACACAATTCCCTATTGAAGTGTCATTCTGCATTACAGTTAACAAGGCGCAGGGACAAACAATTGACCGAGTCAGAGTATACTTACCTGAACAAGTGTATGGTCAGTTGTATCTGCCGTATCGCGCTGGAAATCATTCAAAAAATGTTTATAGGTAGATATTAAACCTCAAGGTCGAGTCACATCCAATGTGGTTTTGGAAGGAAGTAGTGTGAAATTAGATAGTCTTTTTTTTTTATGGACGAGGCTGCAACGATGTCAACTAATTAAACATTTTTATATGTGATTTTTTCGTGCGACGTTAAAATATGAGAACTGATTTCTTGACTAAGTAAGTTACTCCTCATATACTATTCTCCGTTGACAAGGTAAACAATTACTAACGCACCCCCCCCCCTCACCACTAATTACAATATCAAGTAACACGTAACACTGTGGAGCAGCATGGGTCTACCAACTAAAAGAAATAAAATTTATTCTTTATAAAATATTCTAGCTCAATACACTTTACAGGTGAGAAACAAAATTTCATCAGAACTGCATGATGCATGAGGACATTATAATAGTATAGTAATGCAGTGCAATTATATACTGATATTAAGGTTAAAATACATATTAACTGGCACTTTCCAAAGCTATTCGAAAACCAAAGTAACATTTCAACAACCGAGAAAATATTTGCAGATTAAAATCTCTCATTCCCTTCCACGTATTGTTTCATGAGCAATATAAAATTCATTAAAACAAAAGAGATATAAGGAAAATATTGTGTGAGAAGTTTAATCTAACTGCCAGTTTATTGTGGGAGCACTTCTCTCAGTTTATTACAATCCTCTTGCAGCCAGATTTACTTTCTCGTATTATTTTTATGTATTTACGTTTACAGATTTAAAAACCAAATTTTAATAGTTTCTATCAACATGGTAGTAGTTCAAACGGCTTGAAATAAAGCCAAAGTTTAAATACAAACAACCTATACGCAAGCCATGCGGTTACATTTAATATTTTTTAGTTATATTGGTTTTAAATTTATCTTATGTTTGAGTATATGAATTGGTAGCAATGAATGATTGAATTCCCCTTTATAAACACTATTTCATTCATATCGGTACCAATTACGTACTACACATGTAGAATAAATACATTTCCATAGGCATATCACACTCTACAGATATGTCCGAACGTCAGATGCAAACCAA
The DNA here is from genome assembly GCF_021130785.1 of Homalodisca vitripennis. NCBI lineage: Eukaryota > Metazoa > Arthropoda > Insecta > Hemiptera > Cicadellidae > Homalodisca > Homalodisca vitripennis. The sequence continues at coordinate 49,976 of NW_025781014.1, read as the reverse complement.
CCATCATGATTATTGAGACCGCCATCCCCTTTTAAAAATCAAATGTCCATTTTTTTTTTTCATTCCGTATCTTCGTAATACTGTAAGGCGTAATTAGTATTGTATTATATTGGAAATGGTTTTCTGAAAATAGTCATAATACCCTCCTATTCATGGCTTTTTTCTTTTCCAGAAATTAGAAAATATAAGCTTTATATTATTTGTACGTATAATTATTTAGTTGTAATTCAGTGCTACTAAATTATTAAAGTAAACCTTTTGTATTCATTTTGAATAAATTTAAACTGTTTTCTTTTCTGTAGTGACTTCAAAAATTTTACATTATTTTTAGAGGTCGAAATTTTTAGCAACTAGACTTGTATAGTTAGGTTCTTGGAATAGTAACTACTACCTCAAGAAATTTGGGTAACATTTGGAGTTTCGTAAGTTTTTGAATAAATAAGCAATGAAATACCTGTTAAAGTTAGTTTTTTTAATACCCTTTACATTTACAGCAATAAAATTGAAAACTTTGTTTAATGATCTGTGTCAAGAAAACTTTAAATTGAACCCCATCTTTACATTGAAAAATTTCTTGAAAACAGACCCCACTCCTAAAGACACCCTAAAGATATTTTTTCTGCAGATTCAAAGTAATTTTAGTGAATTCTTTGGCCATAACGAAGGGAAGGTTATTCATTTATTCATTTATTTAAGTTATAGTTAAACGTACTTTATATCTTCACTTGTTATACCGCTATATTCAGTGGCCAAGGGTCTGGTTCGCCCTGTATAACCACACGCCCTAGGTTTTTATTGAAATCGATCAGAAAAAATTCAATCGTCAGCCTCTATAGTTTTGGCGGAAGTCAAAGTGGAAGGGCATCTAAAGGGTTTAAAACTATAAAATGAGATTTTTTCTCCAATCATACTTTAACTTAGTTTCACAAACTTAGAACCAACCATCAGACACGTAAGAATGTTACATCGTCGTAAAGTAACCGTTTACAGACCCTCAAAGTAGTGGACTTTCATCCTCTCTATCTAGTTGTATGATGGTATTATAACTGTTATTTATGTATCAGAGGGTCGGTTTTAAGGGTATAATCTATGAAATATATAATCTGAGAAAACATATTCTCCCAAATTATCATAGCTGACGATAGATTTCTCTCTTATGAAAACTCCCTCTATCAATTTCAATAAAAACCATGTTGTTGCGTACTTGCTTACTTCCGCCATAGTAAACTGGCTCTCGCTCCTAAACTTTAAGTCGAAGAACTAATATTATTATGAATTAGTGGTGAATATATAATCATCTACAGAAAATGCTGAGGGGTTCGCCAGATATAATAATTGTACGTATAAAAAGTTAAACTCTGGAAATGCGAGAACCATCTCTAAGAGTATATAAGGAGTAAACCTATACCTGTAGTATATTGCCTGTAGGTCGGCTATTGGCGCAAGGATGACAACTGATTCTACCTCCTTAGAGGCCTATATTGCCTCAAACCACTTTCTCGCTCGGATAGTCTTGTACAGCTCGTGTTATTGTTGCCGTCCACTTATACTTCCCTGATACTGACATCCTGAACTCTCTGCTATAAAATACCTGTATCTCACCAGCGTTAGATAAATAATAAGCGTGTGGTTCAACTTTTAAGTACTGGTCTATTCTATTTCCATTGCTATGAAGGGTAATATTATGTAATCCAGATTGGTCAGGAATTTAGTTCAAAAATGTTAAAATAGTGAATTTTACTAAAATAAATTTAGAATGTAAACTCATACATACTTCAACCACCTTTTTTCATTATGCTGAGACTATCAGCTGGGTAAAAATCTAAGTTATAATATATATGCTCTATTACCTGGAACGACTTTAAATTATAACATTTAGCTGCAGTTTATGCTTAGCTCTATAAGTGGATGTTCTGTGTTTTAAAAAAATAATAAATAAAATCCAGTTTTGCTGGAATACCAGTTGCAAGCATCCTGATTTCAAATTGAAATGTTCAACATCCCATGGATCCGTAGATGTTATGGAATTATAAACGATATTTTATATTAAATTTTTATCGTTCTTATGTGTCTTCTGAACTTAATCTAACATAAACTTACATTAGGAATAACGTAAACTTTTGTAAATGTCCATTACAGAATCCACCATGTTAAGTGATCTTGGGAAAGCCGTTTACGGAGCGGTCTAGGGAGTCGTACTTTGAGTCTGAAGTAATATAGCGCACGTTTGAATCCTTTGCAAAATGTTTCTCTTTTTATCATTACTGCCAACATTGTACTTTGTCAACTCTCCCTCCATTCTGTTTGATAAAATCCTCATATAGCCCAGTGGCCCATGAAGACGAGCAGAATAAGGCTAAAAGATGATCGGACTCACCTTGAGAAAAGTAAACAAAAAGATTAAAAAACTTTGTCCTTAAGAACCATAAGGAGCACAGTTATCATATTTCATATGCTCGTACACACGAATGTATACGACATAGAAAGACTGAAGTACATGCTCCCTTACCTCACATAACATTCTACTTAGAGAATTTGTATTTGTTTTATTACTCTCTTACGTTTGAAAGTAAGCTATAGAAAACCCTTCTGTCTATTTACTGCTATAAACCTCTCTGTGTCAGTTCCGGACACTCAGTATGTTCAAGGTAGTTTAAGGTTAGAGTAGATTCCACGACACTAGTAAGAGGGATAGGGGACACGCCCCAGTCGTGCTACCTTGGAACAAGTAGAGGCTTTGTTTTAGTTTGTTTGTTTTGTTGTTTTTGTTGGTTGCTTTTTCTACCAATTTGTGCAATTTTTGTATGTAATGAGTTAACCGTGAATATATAAATAAATAATCTATAAGTCAAGGTGGGGAGACGATAACTTCTCACGTTAGAACCTAAGAGATATAAATGGTTGAAATAAAAAATGTTGAGAGTGCTAACTATTTATAAATTAATCTTAACAGTCCTAAACAAATTAAACTATTGCGCCCAATGTAGTCAAAATTAGACAATTCATGTAGTACTTAAAATGGTGGTTACAGGTTGACTATATACAAAATAAAAAGTCAATGTCATAGTTTTTTTTTAAAGATCGGTAATATTCAGAAAACTAAGTTTATTCAGCGATTGTTCACCATATTATATTCTATTACCAGTAAAAATGTTATAAAACTGTTATATTGGATTCTCAATATGCAGACTGCTTCTGAAAAACGTAATTTTTGGGTAATAGACTACGTCCATGAATGAGGATAAAAATGTTCCCACAAAACTGCTTCTTGATAATGCTCTCTAGAAGGATATTTTCGTTGAAAATCTAATTTTAGTCATTATTTTACCTTAAAATCCCTTTCTTCTATAATGTGCATGAGACGAAAAGCGAAAGTTATGATTTCACGGATTTTAATATTACAGTGATTTTACTGACCCTTCTACTCAATTCCCTCTCTTCAACAAATTACCAGGGGTAGTAGACTGTGTTGTGGGTAAATAGTGCAGTATTAAATTAACAACGCAACATGTTATTTCTTCATTGATTAAGTATTTTAAATATATTTTGCAAGCTTTTATATTTTTTTAATTACAGAAATCTATTTTAGTGTTGTTTCATTTCAAAATATCGTAAGCATAATTTTTTAACAATGCATTACGTACTACTAAATAAGTTTATTGTATCTGGGAGCTTATGTTTTTCTCATTACAAATATGAATAACTTCATAAGAATCAATCTTAAATCTTTAGGTGAATATATTTCTTGCGTATTAAATAGAGATATACATTTTACAAGATAAAACTGAGCAGACAGCATCTGAATAGTTTAAACTCCATCCCTACGGGTCGGGACGTTTTATCAAGTTCTGTTCAAATGTATTTTTAAAGTGCAATGCTAGTATACAAAGAAAAAGCATTTATATTAATGTCTACTGAAGATGGGGATGTTTATGAATTACAACAAATGTACAAATGAACAAATGTACTTTTACAATATTCATTACTTTTACTCCGACAATCTTCTAAGCAGTACTTATTGTCTTAATAAAGTGTTTTTGAGAATTATATTTATTTTCATCACACCAAAATTTGTATTTTTAAATTAAATGAAAAATATTTTATCTTTAAGTACTAATACTAAATATATTTATCCGTAATCACTGTGCATTCATACTCGCGTGGAGTATAAATTATTTCAAATTGCAAATTTTAATCAGTTACAGCATTTTATCCAAATATATCAGTTTAACTGTCTTTATTATCTGGAGAGAAACGTAACTAGCGCACTTATAAAATATGAAAAAGTAAACAAGAAATATATATTTTTTACATTATTGTAATTTTAATATTCATTTGTTTATTATTAAAGGGTATTATCGTAAAGGCTTGTACACTTTAAACTACGTTTTTGAAGAGGAACACATGTATCGCACATTTTGAAGATGTTAGGAGAAAAGGATAAAATAATTACTTTTCCAAAGCCTAACTCTATTACATCGTATATAACCGCGTTTCTAACGGGCAAAGTGACATATATGTTATGCAGTAAGTTTTTGTGTCAGAAAGTGATGAGATTAAATACTTTTGCATGTTATTATATGAGTACATGTGTAAAAAAAACTGAACTCTTATTATAAAAAGTAAGTTTATATTGTTACAAATGTATTTTTTAATTTAACTGATTGCTCATTAAATTAAATTAAATTGGGAGAATGTACTAGAGTTAATGTAAGTAGTTCTTTGGTCGAACGCTCAACTCAAATTCCGTATCTCGTCCTAAGTATATACAAATTGTTAATTTTGTGGGATTAGAGAAGTTATTTTTAAGATTGGGAGGGTTATATTTTGTTTATTGTGAAGATTTAATTTCCAGCAACAGGAACGGAATTTTAATATTCATAAGGAAACTTTATCAATTCACTTTACTTAAACAAGACAGCTTCCAAAATAAATTTAAGATAATTTTTTGACCAATCACCTGATATTAAGTTGGTAAATTGGTTGAGAATAAAAGCCTAAATTATGTGGATATATTTCAAGTTTACATAACCTGCATCTAGAGTGTAAGAGCTTGTGATACAAAAATCTAGAAATCCTCTTAATAATGTATATGCTCTAGATTTTGCTTAAAACTTAAAACTTGTTCTCATTAATAGCACATAAATACAATAACACAATATTTAGAAAATATTAATTACCAGTTGTTCTAGGTTTTGTATTTTTTATGGTTTATTTTAAGGAACTCTTTCACAATCTAGCTTTAATGGAAACTCTTATATAATATCAATAACGGTGAAGATCATTATTCCACTTCGGATTAAGTGACAAACTAATTGGCGTCCTTCCCGCAAGCTATATCCGTAAATCAAGACGTTTACGTAATTCAGACATGTTTAAACATATGGCAGCTCATATTGTACTCATAAATTCTTATTAATTGTTGATAATAGTTGATTAAATGTTCTAAATATTAAAGTTTTTTTTCATCTTGGGCTTTTTAATTGATAAAGTATTTTGAAATATAGGTTAAAAGGTAATTTCATTAGGGTTTTTTGCTGAAATGCTTCCCTTCATTTACTAAGAATTTTTTTCACACATAGATAACATAGATAAAAACATGAACATATAGAAATAAACAGGTTGAGTTGTAGCCTATCTATATATATATAAATGAAACTGTTCGTGTGTAACAGCATCACTCACAAACGGCTGGACGGATTCGCCTAATTTTTTTTTTAATTTGTTCGTCTTGATCTGTAGAAGGTTATAGGATACTTTTTTATCCCTTTCCCGATTCAGGATTCCGCCCCACTGGTTACAGAAATACCCGTAAGAAATGCATTGCAGCAAAACATATGTTATTAAGTGAAAGAGTCTTTTCAAATTTTTAATCAGCTATTCTTTATAAACATATATAATGCGACAAAAAAATATATTTATATATAAATTTCTTTACACTTATAGTTTTAAAGCATAGAGTAAGCTTAAGAGAAACGACAAATTTTGTTTAAACTGTTTCTGCAATCATAATATATAAAAATGAATGTTTGTGTGTTTGTCCTTTATAGACTCAGAAACTATTGGACCGATCACTATGAAAATTTGTATTTTTCTATGTAGAAGGTTTATTACGCAATGCCCATTGATGTAACTAACCACCAGGCTGTACTGCAAGATATAAAAGTTATCAAAAGCGCCTGGCACATTATAAACTGCAATTACAACACAGTAGTTACGTATATTAAAATATCCAAACACTATTTGAAGGCAAAGAAATATACGGGCAAAGCTTAAGAGACGCGTGCGAAGCCGCGGGAAACAGCTAGTATTAAGTATAATAACGGCCTGTTTTGTTTAAAACGTTCTCATTATTCACTTCAACTATTGTTTCAGTTCTTTGTCCTGGTTTTGAACACTTCATCTTGCCATGTCTAAAATTGATACCGCAGTGATCACATGATAAAATTTGAAATGTGATGATTATTTATTTGTTATTAAGATCGGCTGATTGCACCTAATTGTTTATTATTATTATTTTTATTATTATTATCAAACGAAACCGTAAAGGAATCATTCTATCTAAATAATCCCTTTTTAATATGTTATAAAGTTGGTCCATTGAGAAATTGTTTTTATAATCTTTTAATCAATCTTAAAAATTTGCTGGTGCACAATTTACATATTTTTCAAAGCGTTAACAGCTAATTCTGATACATAAACCTCACAGTATAACTATGACGAGTTGTTACGTAGTTTTAATTTTCTTTGTCTCGTGATAAAAAACATTGTTCCCCGCACAGATCAAAAGTATCTTTCGGCGCTTAGTCGTATTTCCGACCTTAGCTTCACCTCTTTCGCTGATCACAACTGAACACCTAAAACAATCACTTTTATTTTTAGTGATGAATACTACTATTTTACTAAGTTGATTATATTGTTCGATTTTAGATCTGTATTAACTTAATTGTAGGTCTGATCATTCCTTCAGTATTCTGCAATTGACTTGAAAATAGCATTTATCTTAAAGTAAATTAACTACTTAAAGAGTCTTAATTGGGTCATTTGTCACAAAATATACTGCATTTCAAAATATTTTAATTTCAGTCAAAATATGCATTTTATTAGCATTTAAAAAGTACGCAACAAAATATATTAATTAAATATACATAACAATGTTAGTCATTGTTAGATCTCTTTTGTCGCTAAGGGGTAGCACAATAAATGTGAGCAAATAGCCTACTAATGCGGATGATATATGATGTGGTAACAAGACAGTTTCACGTGCTGTCAGATATATCCACGGATATTAATGACTTCTTTGAGTATCATATTCTCTTGAATATTAAAAGATTAAATGTGAGTCAGGCATAGTGATTACTTTATTTGTTGGGGATACAACAAAATTGGTCTCCCGCTGTTGGACGAGAACTGTGTCAAAAAGGCAAGCAATTAAGAGTCTGCTTAATCTGACTCGCTTTCATAATATTTGGCTGAATGAATCGTGCGAATATTTATTTATTTGGCTTCTGTACTGCACCTTTAACCTGTGTTCAAAACAAATACGTTTTCTGAATTGTACAAATGAACAAATAGATGAGACAAAACTATCCAAGAAAAAGGATGCTGAAAGCTAATGATTCATTATCATCCTGTCGCTATTTAAACTTGGCCTGTGAAACTTTTAAAGTTATATTTCGATATAATTCTAAAATTTAGTAAAATTACTATATTTTAGTAAGCTATTACTTATTTGTCGTACAGGGAACATGAACGTATTCAATATGTTTATTAGAATTTGTATGGAATGAATTAAACAATCCATTAATAACACATTATAATCGGAGTTTTTTTTTTACTTTTTGTTCTGTTAGTACAAAAAGATTGAAATTTCAACTAGTCCTATAAGAACCTTTGCACTGCTACCAGAGTGACAGGACATTCTGGATGGGCAAGGTTAAGGGGTAGGGGCCGCCTCCTATCGAGATCCATGAGGAACAATTTAGAACACTAATCTCAAAAGTCATTTGACCTCGAAAGAAGAGAACACTAGCTCTGAACCAGCCTCTCCAGTCACAGCAGGCAGGGGGTGGCACATCTTTATGTTGAGGCTAGCAAGAACATTTGTCACTTAGGGAACGAACCCCACCAACTCCAACAGTTCTCTCCCACAGTAGACTAGGCCTACCAAATAACCCTGCACCGCAGAATCTCGACATTTGCGGTTAGTGATGTGCCGCTCCTGGACATCCATAAGGTTGCCCAGATATAAGTGGCACATCTGTTTTTATTGTGCCCAGTGAAAGTTCAACTGGAAGGTACAAACCAGCCAGGATTGATCTCTGCAGGGTTCGTATTAACACCTTGTACCGTTTTACTGGCACATGAGGGGTTAGCTTTGAAATTTAAAATAAACTTTTGTGAAGGTTTAAAAATAAAAGTAATTCTTCTGAAATAAATAAAGTTCAAACTAAAATAAAACTTCTTCTTAAAAATAATTACTGGAATTAAAATTAAAATAAAAACTTCTTGATGACTTTTAAATTCAAACTTGTAATATATTCTTCACTCGCAAAAATGTACAAAGTTCTTACAGCTTTTTATTCAATTTTCAAAATTCCAAAACTTTCACACTCTAATCTGATTTGGCAATTCTTCACTTTAATTTATTTTCAAAATTCAATTATATTTGTTACTAATTTTCTTTACTTTACTTTAAAATTATTCTTCAGTGTTAGAGATTTAATAAATCAAAAATTCTTCAGTGTTAGAGATTTAATAAATCAAAAAATTGCTGAAAGCATCCGCAGGTTCGATGACAATTAGCAAAAAGATTTACTCTAAGCACTTTTTAACTACTCGTTACAATCACTTCCGATTAACTGAGACGGAGTTACGGCACGTCTACCTCACCCCACCTCTCAATTTCGTTATCAGACACTGCCATCTGCGATGCGCGCCTCGCCGATAGCAGCCTCTTTTGTACAGTCCAGCCCTTATCATTCATCTGGGCCTACTCCTTCCACCGGTAATCCAGTTACCCCAGAATTATTATTTATTACAATCGGTACAACCTTATTACGTTTGATAAGAACCTTGCACAAGGTAGTGGTCCATGAAGACGGGCAGAAAAATGCTTAAATGGGGATCGGCCTCGAAGTAATCTCAAAATAAACTTTTTATATTTTTTCGTCATCAGAGACACCAGAGTACTAAACATAGTGTAATATAGGAGAAAATTTATTCTTATTGTCTGATTAGGTGCACAATTGAGTGAAATATTGTGTTTTAGACACAATCTGTAAGCACAGTGAAGCAATTAAACTAGATAGATCTGTAAGCCATAATCCAAGAGTCAAGTTTGTGACAGCGTCATATTCCACACGTTGTAAGAAGTTAAATTGGACCTAAACTCACCATTCACGTTAGATCAATCCTTCCCACCGTAACTACACTTCTGAACTGTTAAAAAATTACTAATAAATAAGTTGATTTTGTTTAAAGCTTATATAAATTATTTAAAAAAATTCCGTATGATTTAAGGTTTACAGAAAAACAATTTTTTGCTTGAAATTTGGGTTTACGATTTCTATGAATAAAGTACTTTGTGTTGTTGTCTTATTTTCGAATGTTCTAAATTTGTTGAATTAACGAAGGAACCTGATCAGAACCTTCAAAGTCTACTCGTACATGACGACATTATGCCGTGAACTCCTGCTAATTAATTTACAACACATCTAATTTTATAAAAAACTGAATGTACATTTATTATCAAGTGCCTGATGATGGAATCTTTGATTCAGAAAGGCCTTGCACAAAATAAAAAATTATATTGGAAAATGTTGAATTCGTTTATACTAGTAATAGTACAATAAACCTTTTTTTCCAATGCTCCCAAGATTCTACATTTTACGTACTTCATTTAGTCATAAAAATCTTTATAAAAAAGGCCGTGCCTTTTATGTGGCAGTTTATTCAATGGACGGCATTAAATTAGACATTTTAAGACAGTAACAGTTTATGATTACCAATGGCTCATGTTGTTGGCTCAGTTATTGTTTTCATAATATGTTGCTAAGAATGTTACATTAGACTGTTTAAAATTCGCTACTTCAACCTTTATTTCTTATGATGTTAAAGTTGTTATATATTTTTTATTGTTACATGATGCATTTTTGGTATGGTAGCAATATATGGCATCTACATTACACCAAGTAAAAGAAAGTAGAAACCATTCCTAAACTCACCTATTAAGATATTTATTTCTTAACAGTAATGTTTGTTTATCTGTTTAGTTCATATTCCAAGTTGTACGTTTTTGTGAACATCTTCTTAATCGATAAGCACAGTAGGTCAGCTCTGTAACTGGGTCGTTGCAACTGGAACTGCCTTGTCTCGACGCTCCACTGTACTGTCGAAACAACTTTTGATCAAACTATATTAATATTTTGAGTACACTATATTTTATATAATAAGTAGTTTTATGGTCTGTGTTAACTCGTTAACTGCGTCCGAAATCCTTAGCACACCTCTACAGTTCTGTATTTAAAGCATTTTTAAATAGTCTATAATTAACGCGCATATCTCAGGGACCTCAATTCTTGTAGTTTAATATTTTTCACATTAATTTAAAGTAGCATGGCTACAAACACTCATTTAGCTTTCTTTGCATACTTTGGCGCATTTATTTCATCGAGGTATCTGAATATTCCAGTTCTGCCACCTCAAACTGCTGATAAATTAATTTACAATTTAATCATCTATAATGCGCTATTAGGCATCACTGCAATAGAGCCTCAATAATGCCCTGTGTATACATTTTTATTTGCGCTTCGTATTTTATATAAACGCAAAATATTCCAAACTACACACACTAGTACACGTGTCAGGAAGAGAAGTAAACTCTCCCATTTTTATTCAAGTACACCGGAGGTAATTAATTATACCAGTGAAAATACTGTTGTATCAAAATTCATTCAAACATAGTTACTTAAATTTTCGACCATTTATAGAACGAATATAGATAACTTACTGAGCACTTGAAAGAAAAAAATAACTGAGATCTAAATCTAGAAAAACGGTCATGTCTACTATTTCTTAAAAACATTAAATAATCTGTCATACTGTCTCTAGTGTTCTGCACGGCTTTCCCAGATTGACAACGTCGGTTTTTCGTAATGACCAAATTAAAGTACACTAATTTAAAAAGTTTTTGGTGATATTACATTACAATTATAAAGACTCTGATATAGAAAAGTTCGATTTGTGATTCAAATGGTATTTTTCTTTCATTGCATTGATTTACACTACTTGAAGATTATATGTTATTGATGCAACAAAGTGGAGTGAGAATTGGTTGAATTGCTTACTATATTTTACTTTCATTCATATGTTTTGGATTAAAGACAATCCTGTGTAACTACTAAAGGTATGTTTGTTTGTAATTTCTATAGATTAAAAGCCATTCCATTAATACCGTGTGGTTAAATAAACTTATTTTTATAAACTCTTGTACCATAGTTCAAATTCATTTATGCTGAATCGCGGTAGGAAGTAGGCTCTTATTAACTAGACGCGTGCGGGGACTTTGTTTGTTCAGTTGGACCGGCAATCAGCTGATCGGTCAGTGACGTAATCGGGTGAATGCGTTCCTCCCGGCTTCGCTGGAGGATTCAGTTCGAGTCTTGAAGCCACGACGACAAGGTCCTGTTGAGAATCGCAGCTCTTTCCTCTAACCCTATAGTGTGGGATTTAGAGTAATTCCATTTTTTATCGCGTGTAAATTTAATTCAAGTTTTTTAATTTTTTCTTCAGTGCGTATTAAATCCCTATCAGCCTCCGTAATCTTCAAAGTAGTAAGTCCCGTACCAGCGTTTAGTTAATATCTTTGATTTTTTATACTGTTGTAATTAAAATTTCTAAAGTTTCCCATCTTTCAGAGTCTGAGAATTAATTACATTTTTTGAAGTATGTGAATTAAATTTTGGTCATAAAGTTAATATCAAGTTTTGTGTTATATTGATTTTGAGTATTTTGAGAAGAGAACTTTTATTTTATTTTGTTCATTTAAACCATTTTTTGAGAAGTATAAATTTTTTAGTTTCATTTTAATTTTAATTCATTTTTAATCAGACTCTTAATTAAGATTTGTTCGATTGTGTGAAGTTTTGAAGAAAATCGAATCAAAAGTTTTGTAAACTTTGTTAATTTTTTTTGGTAAAACTTGAATTTCGGAATAAACCAAGTATTTCCGAAAAGTTGTTTAATTTATAAAGTATTAGCTCCATATAAATTTAAAAAATATGTGCTATAAAAACGGTACACTCTTTTGGGTGATTCAAAATTTTAAAGGTTTATTTTTGTTAATCATTCAGTTCTATTGAAATATTAAAATATATTGTCTTATCTCTTAATTAAGAGTTTGTGTCATCCGAACCAATTTAAACCTAGGATGAAATTAATGCCCTCAATTTTGCAGGAACAAACTAGCCATGCCGGAGCTAGAGGTGTGTAGTTGCTCCTGCTAACCAGTTCCGAGAAGTGGGTGGCCGCTGCACATGATTAAAGGGACCTGCGTTAATGCCAAGCCTGTAATTGGAGCCTGTCATGGTAACCAAAAGCAACTTAGCCCATTCAGCATAGACTTTGCCTATAATGATCTAAACCACTCTTACAATATTCCTAACAAGGAAAACTGAATTTTGGCATGGAAACTAATTAAAAGTACCAAATGACGTATAAAAATTTCAAAGTCTGATTAAGAGTGCCTCCGGCCACTGTTGCGGCCACACCACACTACTGGCGACAAAAGGGAAACATCCCTCGAGATATTAACTATCAAAATCAGGAATATAATAGTTCTAGAGGGGTTTAACACTAATAAATGCCATTTATAATTATAGTTTCAATAGAAAACGTTTAAAGGGAAATTGTTACCATATTTTGAATATAATTCCTAACATTGGTAGTGCTGATAATTAAAACTATTTTAAGCAGTGTGTGTGTGTGTGAGAGAGAGAGAGAGAGAGAGAGAGAGAGAGAGAGTGTGTGTGTGTGTGTGTGTGTGTGTGTGTGTGTGTGTGTGTGTGTGTGTGTGTGTGTGTGTGTGTGTGTGTGTGTGTGTGTGTGTGTGTGTGTGTGTGTGTGTGTGTGTGTGTGTGTGTGTGTGTGTGTGTGTGTGTGTGTGTGTGTGTGTGGTGTGTGTGTGTGTGTGTGTGTGTGTGTGTGTGTGTGTGTGTGTGTGTGTGTGTGTGATCAACAAAATCTTATACATCTACAGGTGAAGTACTGTAGTTTTGAATTGATGGCCAATATACCTTTGTGATATAATATTGGAAAATTTTAATATCCTGACAGTGAAAGTACCGGGCAGTAAAACACATTTATTGCATATGAAATATAAGAAAATAAACTTATTGTCAAAAGGGTCTTTGAACGTTTTACTAATTTAGCGAATGGGTTTTTAAAATGCTAATAACTGAATGATTCAAAGGTAAAAATTAAAATAGAGGATGAGTTAGTGTCTGGCTGTTGAGCGTAAATAGTAGTAGTTTGTTATTAAATTTAATTAAGTAGGTAAGGAGATGGCAAGAACTTGAAAAATTCTTTACATAAGAAATACAATGTATCTCAATATTTGTCTATTACAATATGTATCTCGTATTACGATGGAAAAATTAAAACAATCTCCATTATTTATACAATTTCATGTAGATTTAATATTCCAGTAAATGTTGTTTTTGTTGAGAGCTGATTTTAAGCGATAATCAGGATATCAATAACCGAACATTAAACTCGTTTAGCATGTTTTTAGATCACTTTTTATCTTCGTTATTTAAATACATGGGATAAAAAAGTAAATGCAAATATAGAAGTATGAAATATACTATAGGGCTACTATAACTAATATTGTTTTGTGTAGATATTCCAATTATTTTTCGAAGTGATATGAAAGTAAGTTGTAAAAAAGGAAATAACTGTGTTGATCTTATTAAAAACATTTTTTAAACGAGTTTTTAAACCATTCTGGAGTTTATAAAATTAATTTCAGTGACTTTTGAAAATTGACATTGCATTCACTAGGAAATCCAAAATTGGATGGTAGATATAGGGAGCATATACACAAAAGTCTTAAGAACAAGCAACACTATATAAAATCTAATTTTGCAGAACATATTTACAGACAAGAGTTCTGAAACACGATATACCTATGCACTATAACGCGGCTTGTGAAAACTATCATTCCCGAAAATTCCCAAACGTGTTAAAACTTACAGACATTTATCTTAAAAATATCTCGACAAAGTTCGCTGCCTAGCTCAGTACGCCATTTTATTTCAATATGGCGGCCGTTAAAAGTTATAATTGATTTAAAACTCCATTATTTATGGACTTAAAGACAAAATAAAACTTTCTGGAATAATTACAACTATTCATAAACTTCTTTTCATAACCAATTTTTTACATCGAATGGTTTTTTATATTACGTATATTATAAAAACGATAATATCTTAACAATTTTGTATAACCAAGAAATGGCGAAATAAATGCTGAAAAAGTTCAAACTTGAACAAAAATATATTTTTTGTCGTATACTAAATCGAAATATATCGTCCACGTTCACAATTTGGGTACAATGTCATTGTAATATGAAAACTTAAACAAAATCACAATTCCGTCATATATGTGGTTAAAAAAATGCAAAGTGTTATAAATAAATTATATCCTCCTAATCTCTCCAATCTTTTGTGAAACCATATCAGGAAAAGGTACACATTAAAGTCCTTACAAAAAAGCTAACGTAATAAACAAGCGACAGAAGAAATCTGAAACTTCTAACTCAATGGAGCAAGGATGGTAACAGAAATAAAACGATTTCTCGGTAAAATAGTGAGTTGAAAAGTCTTTAAGGCATCTAATAATGAAATTTCCTAAAAATAATTAACTTGTTTGCTTGCCAGTCTTCAATTTGAGACGTTGACATAACTAAGTACGTTGCGATATATTTATAACCGAAGGTCGAGTATACTGGGTTCAATAAGGTGTAGCCTTCTCATTAGCTATTGTCATGTTTCCATAGTAACTGACGTTAATAAATTATGAAGCAGCCACTGATTGATCACGGAATACCATGGTATTTTAAGTACAAACCATATATATTCTACTGTTTTATATATATATATATACATATATATATATATATATATATAGATATATATATAGGCGGAGCAAGTACTTTTTGTGATTCAATGTTTATTGAAATTAAATAAGGCTATTGCCATTTATACAATTTAATGTAAATAAAAGTCGTTTGACAGGTATTTGGTCTTCCGATCATATGTTAGTTTGCTTATTTAAACACATATGTGACAGATACGGCCAAATACAAAATAATTGAATCGGAAAAAAGTAAGCGCTCTGTGGTGTAATGGTAGCACATTCACCCGGCAAGTGAGAGATCCGGGTTCGGACTCCCGGCGGAGCAAGTACTTTTTGTGATTCAATGTTTATTGAAATTAAATAAGGCTATTGCCATTTATACAATTTAATGTAAATAAAAGTCGTTTGACAGGTATTTGGTCTTCCGATCATATGTTAGTTTGCTTATTTAAACACATATGTGACAGATACGGCCAAATACAAAATAATTGAATCGGAAAAAAGTAAGCGCTCTGTGGTGTAATGGTAGCACATTCACCCGGCAAGTGAGAGATCCGGGTTCGACTCCCGGCGGAGCAAGTACTTTTTGTGATTCAATGTTTATTGAAATTAAATAAGACTATTGCCATTTATACAATTTAATGTATATATATATATATATATATATATTTATATATATAAAACTAGACGTTTATGGATCAATTAGAAGACTCAAGAGAGTGACAGCTCAATGGACGGCTTGTTACGATATAGTAGTCAATACGCCCACGGATTGAAAATATATGCACTAAGATACATTGCAATCCAATAAAATAAACTGCCAACAAAATACCGTTAGAAATTCAATAAGTGCTGCGGGCTAAGGCATTATGTCTAAATTAATAGACTCTCTGAGAATACGACGAACCGGAGTTGATAGTTCAAAGAGCCATATTAAACAGAATAAACTAATAATAAGAAATTATTATAGATGGTTCTAAGAAATCTAATAAGTTATCAGTCAAACATATATTCCCTGAATTATAGGGAGCCTAAATGACTGAAATATTGAGTTCATGATCTATTGCCAACCGAACACGTTTCAATGCAAAAATTAATAAACTTCATTATCGTGTGCATTTTAGTGCATAACACGTGAAATTGTAGGAAATGAATATTTAACTTTTCTATATTAATGAAGCTCAAACCCGCCATAAACGAGATATACTGTAATGAAAAAAATATAACAATGCGTACTATCAATGTTTTAAAACAACCAATCCTTTATTCTCATACTTCGTTTTAAAAATTGGTTAAAATTTATTACGAACACATTCATATTGTCCAATTCACGTTTTGATTAATTTTCATCACTGAAAACAAAACTATGTTATTTCCTCACAGTCAGAGCATTGCAATCGTGTTTGGTCTAGTTATTGTGAGTTAATTAATGATCGGACGCGGGTTGAAATTTGGTTCTGAAAACAATTATTCGCTTCTGTGATTCGTACGCTTGCTTATATCCAACGTATACTGTCAGTATTTATTTCAATTTTACAACAATCGCGTTCATCATGTAGCATTTCTCATGGTAATTAATTAATCATCCTTTTCCGTTTTGTTTATTTTAAGTTTTGAATGATTATTTCCTATTTGCCTTTATACTTTAAAATAATCATACTTTCTGATTAACATGTACTATTGATTCTATGACGATTTAACATGGTGTTTTCATGTGTACAGCACTTTTTAGGCTTACAAACGAGATTAATATACTTTGAACGAGTTTGGTAAATATTCTACGAAATTTACAGGAATTGGTACGTATATTATATGAAAATAACAACTATAATACACTTTTTTCGTAAAACTAAACCGACTTCAATGCTTACACTAAAATAAAGAAAATAAAAAGTAAAATAGTTTTCATTTGCCAAAATGAACGTTACTCAAAGCCAATACCACACAAATCATGTATTAGATAATTAATTCTATAGTTATAAATTATAAACATATCCTCCTTACTGTAGACCTTCTAAGCAAAACTTGTATCGTTGCTTAAGCATGGAACGGAAACTTTTAGATTTAGAACTGTACATAATAGTATTTTATACTTTACATAGTTGAATATTTATATGTACACTACATTGGCCGTTATATTCTATGAGTGATACACATGGTATATATATATATATATATATATATATATATATATATATATATATATATATACCATGCCAAACCATATTTATATTTATATATGTAAGAGGTAGCATTTTCTATGATAGTATGAATAATAAGTACAAGGTATTTAATCTGCCTTGTCAGCGAAGTAATTAAATTACACCATTTAATTCATAAGACAATTTTCTAAGAAAAAATATTCTTTTATGCTTTTTTTACATAACCGCATTATATCTTCAAATTGTAACTTTTTGTGTACCATAAATGCTTTTTAGTATATTCAAAGTTGGCTCCATCTTCAAAAATTATGTGATACTGCATTTTTCACTGTATAGGTTTTATAAGTAGATCATCATATGCTAGCTGTCATTTCATTCAAAATATCCATTCTGAGTGTATAAAGAGCGTTCTTGAAGCCAGTCCCTCAATCGTCGTTAAAACCGGTCTCGTTCCGTCTGATTCACATCTTCTGGGAAGGCTTTCAACAGCTTTGCTCCTGCAATGTCGGCTTCCACTCTGTAGATGAAGGATTATGTATTGGAAGGCAGTATTTCGCGTGGGACAAGCATTTTAGTTGTGATGGTGAGCACCAGTTCAAATTGGCTTAAGAGATTTGAAGGTATATACTTGTACTTGACAGTTTCCAGGATGTAGAGATTGACAATGATGAGAATCTTCAGTTCCCGAAAAGCTTGACTGTACGATTCTCTTGCTTGAAGCTTGGTAAATGTATGGATAGCTATTTTTATGGTAAAGTACCCTCTGATGATTGCCTTTTGTAGTGCCTGCCAGAGATTATAATGTAAGATTTGTTGACTCCATTTAGGAGAATGGTATTGTGTAGGATAACGAGCCGATCTTCATGGAACATTAATTTAACTAAACCTAAGAACCTTGACTTACTCCGTACTGATATACTGAAATGTGGTTTGGCTTTCATTAGGCATATGATAGTAGTTACTAGAAAAGTACGCCTCGGCAACATGAATATGGATTATTATCTGGAACTCTAATGTAGAATGAGGAGCTTCCCACTCAAAATCTGAGGTGTCTTAATGATTGGGAAAACTGAAATCTCATCGCTCAATCCTTTACCAACTCTAAGTCAAGACTGCACCAAATAAGTTTAAAATGTTTATGAAGATTAAAAATCACATATTGCTTTGTTTTCTAGCATTAAAAAAATCTTATTAAAACGTCTGGGAAAATTTCAAAAATGAGCGATTTAGGATTTAGTTAATGGTAGAGTGAAAATCATAACTAAAACCTTGATCTTTAATAAGCATACATTTGCGCTAAATGTCTTCTTTATACGTCAGTCAGCTTTTGAAAAAACCTTCGTAGGCATATACACAAAGTCCCGAATTTTTTAAAGTGGCCCGATTTACGAAAATTTACAAGTTCTTGCTTCCCAATCTTTATTCATATTATTTCCTAGGTTCAGTATAGGAATCATAACAGTATTCATATACCTAATCAGTATTGCATACCTCATCAGTGATAAATGGATGATATATTCCCTCGACAATTTTCTGTCATAATAATTACATTTAGTTTCTCGTGTAGTGCTTTGTAATTCCTTGATATAATCACTGACTCACTGCGCTCGCTTGTTTCCTCAAATTGTAGCCACGGAGCGAATAGTTTGTTAAATCATTCTCATGCCATCCCTCCAATGTTGTTCCTTAAGCTACTGTAAATGTGCCGTCCAATAATTACGAAAAAAACAAATTCAATATCCGACACGTATACATTCACAATTTTGCTTATTAAGTAAATGCTAGAATAAATTAATTGATTTGCCTTGTTACCGAAATTTTGAAATAAGAAGTGTTGTTACTTCTACCTTGTCACACTATAAATGTAAACAAAATGAAAATAGTACTAATTTAACATATTGTTGTGCTGTCACAAAAATTTCGATTTACACAGAACAGTTTATTGCATTTAGCAGGCTCTTTGAATTACCAGTAAAGCGTAGCCCGAGATTTTTGAAATATGAACAGGGTTATAATAAACCAATAATTACCAATATTGAAACAATAACCCATCCCAAGGACCCTAAGAATGTCCATGTAAAATTTGAGTACAATCGGTTGAATAGTTAGTAGTAAAAGTAAAGCAAACCAACAAAGGCACTTTCCCATTTATAATACTATTTATATACTACAAAAAAGTTAAATCTTTATATTTATGTTGGCCTAATCAAGATTCGCCCATATACTTATTTGAAAAGAAATGTTTTAAAAGTGTTGTGACTAAAAGACATTTTAATACAAAAATATCCAAATAAACAACAATGCACCACCTTAAAAACAATAAAAAATCTAATTGCATCATATTTTAAATATCTGTTTCCGTTTTAGTATAACATAAATTGGTGTATGAAATAAGGTTTATAGTTGATATGGTCGACTAATAGGGCGGTCCTTGCCGACTCCTCAGTTGGAAGAATAATTTCTTGTTACTCTTCCTCTTGATTTTATATTATTACCAAAATAAAAGACCGTAAACACTGAGTAACTTTTTAAAATGATACAGATTGAAATAAAAATTCTTAAGAAGTAAAGTACAGAGTAAAAAACTTAAGCACCGAAAAGATCAAACAAATGTAACAAACAAAGTAAGTCACAGCAGACACATGTTTACTGCTTTACCCTTCGCTACTCGGAGGAGTTCCCGGCAAACTCAACCCAACCACATTTGTTAGTCAATCAGGACATAATACAGATCAATACATCGTGTTTCTCAGTTGGTGTATTAACGAGCAACTGTAACATCGTATTGCATTGCATTCACACAGAAAAATATGAGCGGACAGCTTTTAAAGTAGACAGATTATATTTTCTGAACGCTTCGTGTGCTTACTGCATTCAATTAATTACCATACCTCGTTATATAACTACTCACCTCCATCTTTAAGCATTACTAGTTTATTGACACAAAAATTTAAGGTTTTATTGGTTATAAATATTTAGTACTAGCGGACCCGGCGCGCTTCGCTGCGCATTTCAATAAGTTTCCCGCGGCTTCGCACGCAATTTCCCGTTGAAAACAGTACACTATATTCACTTATTCATTTTCTATCACATTCTAAACATTGCTGAGATAATTGATAGTCGTTCCTTCGTGAGCTTCTTGGACGCATTATGAAGGTATGTACCACATTCCTGATACTTCTGTCAAAAAAAAACAACTAAGGTTGATTTTATAACATTCTTTATATTTGTAGCCAACGTAAGATAGTAATTATGATATCTGCATTGCTCTTCTGATCAAGCATGAGCATGGTTTATATTAAATAAATATTGCAGTTAAAGGTGAATTTTTACGTCAAATTTGAATTGTATTATCTGGATAGTAAAGTCTATGTTTAACAGTGATTGCAGAAACAGTTTAAACAAAATTTGTCGTTTCTCTTAAGCTTACTCTATGCTTTAAAACTATAAGTGTAGTAATTAAATTATATATAAATATATTTTTTGTCGCATTATATATGTTTACAAAGAACAGCTGATTAAAAATTTGAAAAGACTCTTTCACTTAATAACATATGTTTGCTGCAATGCATTTCTTACGGGTATTTCTGTAACCAGTGGGGCGGAATCCTGAATCGGGAAAGGGATAAAAAGTATCCTATAACCTTCTACAGATCAAGACGAACAAATTTAAAAAAAATTAGGCGAATCCGTCCAGCCGTTTGTGAGTGATGCTGTTACACACGAACAGTTTCATTTTTATATATATAAGATAGACATAATGGTTATAAAAATCTCTAAACACAATTATATATTCAAATACATAATTAATTAATGATATTTCGGACACTTATTTTTGCTTATATATTCGACTTTTGTATAAGTTCAATAAATTTTTGAACAGCACAGAACGGTTGCCATCACAAGTTGGTGTCGGAATAATCGAATGCCATGCAATATTGTAATTGTTTCACGCAATAAAAAAATATTATTATTATTATTATTATATCGGCAACGGTTTCCTATTGCGCGTTTAAACTTTAAAGTCCACCATTTTGGTTGCAAAAACTCTTAAGTGGGTTATTATTGCCATAGTTAAAACATTTTATAGAGTATTATTGCTAATTCATTTATTTAAACTTCATATCAATTTAATGTATTAAATTAATATAATGCGTATTATGTAATATTTTATTATAGGTATTAATTATTTAAGGTATGCGTTGTTTTATAATTAATATGATGAGTAACTTATTCGGTTACCATATTTATATGTAATTAAGAATAATACTTTAATAACAATATTTTTGAATTAAATATTAATAAATTTAGCAGTTTTGTATTATTTCTTTATTCATCAAAACCTGTTTTACTATATTTTCACAGTGTTATTAATATTTTATTAGCAGCTATTGCATATAATAACGGTTTTGGGCCTGAAGCTACGCCCCTTTACCAAAAAAGAGATAAAAATCACAGTTATTTTGTAAAGATTTCTTACATTAAACGTTCATTCTAAGTAATGCTAAATTTATGATTTATAAGACGTCTATGGTAGTTATTTTAGGAAAAATGGATTCTATTCTTCACAAACACCCTTGGTTAAAATGTATTCCGTAAATTGCACATGCATCTCTACGACAAGCAAAGCAGCCGTACGAAAAACTGTTATGGATCTAAAGTTTAAAGAGCTCTTAGGAACTATCCTCGGTAACAAAACCATATCTTTCTATTTAAATCCATGGATTCCTACAACGATTATAATTGTTACTAAGGAATTGTGTTAGCCACAGGGCTTGCCCGAGGCTATCATAAGTAGTTGTTAGGATGGCGAGTCATTGCCTCTTAGGCTTCGTATCCTTGAGTGAAAGAAGGAAGATCGATAGTCATGGATCAATTTTTATTCCAAAAAATGTCCTTGCCAATATTGGTTGAAGCATATAGATCCCTTGAATCCATGATTGTTGCATATAAAACTGTCTTGTCCTGGGGATTATCTTATTGGCTCCGACAACTACTTCGAACTTTTATATACTTGTAGGTTGTCTGAGACAACATTATATAACGTAGTTCAAGGCCGAGGTAAAGAGCCACGAATCTTAATTTTGTATCCAGGTAAAGATTTATCTAAACGTGATTTGAAACTCGCCTCGGCGAACCAGTTGTATGGCCTTATTTTATCCGAAAGATTTTTAGATCATATTTTTGTTTCTTGTTCTATCAAATTAACACCATTAAAAAAATTTCAATATACTAATAATTTTAATGGGCGCCAATATGAAAGGAACACCTCTTGTGACAACATAAAGATAATTTATTCGTATCCAGTTTAGTCAGTTCTGACTCAAAAATCAGTGCTTTGCAGAACCGACATATGTAAGTATCGGTCTCCTAAAAGAGGTCACGTTTAACTTCATCATTGTTCTTTACTTTTTGGTTCTATGGTTAACGAGACGGTGTTCCATTTTGGTTGCGTCTTTATATCCAGTAAAAGAATATTTTCATTTTCTTTTCTTTCTGTACTTGTTTATCCTAGAGACTATTCCAAACTTTGAGACAATTTTAAAACGATAAAATGGCCTGAGTACATTTCACCTCTTTAGGTATTATATTTCATTATAGTAATTTTAAATGTCCTAAACATGCAAGATATACAATTCCTAGGGTTCATGCAAATTATTGTATACGACTGTCTCATCTATTAGGTGCGGTGTGAAAGACAAACAGGCTGTATTGAGAATTCGTACAAAACTATCAGAGAAGCATGTCAAGGCAGTGGCGCCATGTTTATTACGTACATTATATAATAAATGACGTTAAACAGCTAGCTTGTTATAATACACTAAGACAATAGTGTGATTTATAAGTAATTGTTGTAATTGTTCCATCTCAAAAACAATTATAATTATAAACGTATAACTTAACTGAAGCAGTTGTGAAGCAAAATAGTAATTTTCCTTTAGAAAGCTAAACTATTGCATTTGGTTAGTTCGATTTGTATCTAAAATTCATGGATGTCAATCAAAACCTTAATGAACCGTACTAGTCACTGGCTGCGTTATGTCCACAAATTAATTATACACGGAATCTGTTTTAGTGACTCATGACTTGATTTTCATAATATCTTGCATTTACGAATTATGTTTGCTTCTATATAGATCATTCATAATATACTGATTCGTAATTATTTATAACGAAACTATAAATAGTGTATGAAATCAGCACTAAATGAGCTTAAAAGTATAAAAAATCAATCGCTAACTAATACAGAAGTGGCTCACACATGAATACATGTCGTCAATATTTAATTTGTCTCATATATCTATAGAAATAACTATTCAAATTTTATCGAACCTTATAACGTAATACTTTTTATTTTAAATTATATCTGTGATACAACTGGATTTTTTGAAAAGTTCAATAGAAATATCCTTGCTTGAGTTCATTACAGACAAGCAATTAAAAAGAATTTACACATATAAAGGCACCTTATATTATATTTCTCTCACCGTCTGAAATATATTTTAATAATTGCCATCTATCACAAATTATTAAATATTTTACTCCTTCCATAGAATTATTCTTAATTTTGTATATCGCTATTGTTGTTTGGATTCAGAGTGCTTATCAATTTACTTTTTACTTCGTTTCGATGGTAAGAATAAAACCATTTATTACCAGTTTAGATTACTTTGACAATTTTCTAATATCTAGATCGGAGTGAATGTCGAGTTTAGTTCCAGTCACGTTCCTCTTAGTGCACGGTTTGAAATCTGATTTGGCAGTCTGGAATCAGAGACAGTGCAAGCCTGTGACAGTGTCAGATTCCAGACGCTGACTAAGAGGAACATGAACCACAGCAAAACTCAACATTCTCAATTAGGCATTTAAACTATAGTTGGTATTTTAGTATTGAAGTTAATTAATTAATGTATTTTATGTTATACATGTCTTAAATTTCGCTCCCCAAAATTTCATTGTGCTCAAAAAGTATCTCTCCTAGCTTTATGACGAGTAGCTCATTTTAGAACAAAAATGTTATTATTTTTCAAATTTAAAAGATTATTAAAATCACTCCTACGCAAGTTCCTTACAGTACCGTGCCTTATATTGTGCCACATTGGTACAACAGTAAGTACTAACCTATACATTATATCCTTAAATTAAAACTGAGTTCATTCAATCTGGAGTAAAATACATTACAATTCTCTTTAACGTAATATTTGACAAGTATTGTATTATTCGGGTAACTATTATGTGTACTAATAGTGAAATTGTAATGATAAATATAGTAAAATTAAACTGCTTAATACATAAATGATAACGGCATTTAATTTATTCTTTCAACACACAGACACATGACATCATCTACCGCTGATTTATTAGTACACTTAGAAGAATATTATTTAAGATTATGGTATATAAAGTAACCTTAAAAACATATAATGTGAAATATAATCAAAATAAATTTTTTGAAATAAATGTGTGGACGTTATAATATTTTGGAACACAAATGATCTGCTAAAAGAAACGTTTTAGCAATCGTCTGTTCAATCAAATCAGTTTAGTTACGACATATTTACAGATTAGAGAACATATTTTATTATTAATAAGCAGAAATTGTTTACAATTAGGAAATAGAAAATGTATGTAGTTGGATAAATCTATATGTAGAAAACATTTATAGTAGCTTATAAAGTGTAAAGTTACTCGGAGAAGGAACATAAAAGAACTTGTAGGATACAGAAACAGCAATAAATTGTCTGTTCTCCTGTAATGTGACAGTCAATGTATCCGAAGACTGTATATTATTACAGGTCAGTTCAAACCTGTAATAAATATACGGCTACTTCTTAAACAAACAATCTATTGCAAACATCTTAAACCTCTACTGTCCGTTTAATGAATTAATGGGCGGCAGTTGTACCTCGAGATCCCTCTTTATCATAATGTATTATTATAATAATGTTATTTTAATTAAAGTATTTTCAAGAAACGGACAAAGTCCAATCTGTTTTCGTTCAGTTATGATGGAATATGCACTTGATTTTAAAATAGAGAGTATTTAAAATACAATTCCATGTTATTGTTTTTTTGTCCTTTAAATTTCTGAAAATCCTTGATTGCACTTGTTTTGGGCTTCAGTAACCTAAACAATTTCAAACTAATTTTTAGGCAACAATAATAACACACAACTGTGTAACTTCTGCCATTCTTGTATATGCACATATTTGTAAACAATAACAACAGAACTTTTAGTACAGTCATTGTGTTGCGTAAAATAGCAAATAATGTAAAATATTATTTAAAAGATCATTTTTCTCCCTATGACTACGATTGCGTAGCCAAATGTTTGGCTAAAATCCCCACTCCTACCACTCTCATTTCTCCCTCAACCATCCGTAAAAGGTAGTGTTTGTATGTTTTTTTTCTTACAGACCGTATCTTTGTAAATATGTATTATATATATATATAAACATATGTATGATCTTTATATATTTAATTTTAGGTTAAATTCTCTACAAATAAGGTTATGTTACTAATTTTGTTAAAATGTATAGTTTTATGAATATTGCCCACAACGGTAACATGTTTGGGTATAATTTTACATACTTGCATCATACCGTTATTTAGTTATATTATGTATAAGCGACCCTGTTACTCGATACTGGTTGGTTTTATTATTTTTCCGATGTTCTTAGGACTAAATTCCTGATAGAATTATATCATAAATGGCACGTGTAATAAACTGTTTAACCGATTATACGCCTACCAGGAAGGACCTCGCACGCCTTACACGTAAGTAACATTTTACGTATTGTAAATTAGCCCTTCCATGTAAGACATTTATTTGTAATGTATTATTAAGTAAATTTTTAAATATTAAAATAAACTATCTATGATGATGTTTTATTTGCCAGATTGGAATGGTATATCCATTCCAATCTGGCAAATAAAACATCATTATGGTGATGTTTTATGATTTTATTATTTAAAATATTTTACAATTATGGTGACGTCCTTCTGACAGGACCTCTTTGACGGGATAATAAGTTGTCGCGATTTTGTTTTAGGCGAAGTTTATTCTTCTTCGATTCCATTTTACGAAGTTCCTTTTTCTAGTTCTTGATTTTTGCGCCTACAACTACAATTTTGAGCCAAGAATGGTGACTCCGTAGTGTGTGAGTTGACGCCAACATTTAAGAGAAGTACATTTTAATGTTTTGTTAGTAGTTAAGTTTCGCAGGCAGTACTTTAATGTTTATTATTTCTCTATTCTGACAGCAACCAAGCAAAGTCAAATTTTATTTTATATGACGATAAGAATCGTCGTGGCTAGTATTAAGAGAGTGAAAACTATAAAAAAAAAACACAAAAAACATTTAAGAGAACATTCCTGAATTGATTGAACAATGACTAAAAAAGATCATTGAAAATATGTCCGAAGAGCATGAACCATTTTATAATTACTAGTATTTCACTTCGGTACAGACTTCGGGGATTTAGAAACTCGGTAAGGCAATTAGAGAACATTTTAAAATATGCTTTCTAATATATTTTTGCCACTAATTTTTCAAGTACTTTAATCAGTATAACTCTAAATCAATCATATAAGTTAGTATTGATAACTCAAAATGAATAATAAATTATTAAAAGAATATTGTTTTGTTATACAAGATTGCGTTAATAGTGTGTTTATAAAAGTGTTATAAAGTTTGTGAACAGTTTTTATAGAGTTTTATTTAATATAAATATAATATAAAAACAATAGTTTTAAAGTGTAATAGAATACAATTAATTTTATTTCAAGTCAGTTTTAGGGGTAAGGATGAATTGAAATAGTTTTTCATAAGTTCTAAAACATTTAGTATCAATAGTCAGATATTGCAATGAAATATTATGCCATAAACAAAACTAAAAATTTGCAAGTTTAAAAAAAATGCTAAACTCTTTTTAACTTAAGGACAATAAAGCTGTGTTAGTTTGTATAAATGTTTGGAATAAAAACATCAAAATAACGTTTGCATTAGAAGAATATTGCTTGCTACAAGGCAAACAGTTTTATTGAAGTATCTAGTTTAATAATAATAATAACAAATTCCCTAATAAACAAAACATAAACGTTATATTTATACACCGGAGTAGTGGCCGGGCAGAGTACACGGGGGGGGGTCTGACAGAGCGGTGCGTGTTTCGTTTACTCTCTAGCCGCTTTTAAAACTAAACACTGCATCAAACTATGTACATATTTATATTTATTGATAGCGTACAGGTTGCTCTACAACTGTTATATAAACAGTTTTGCCAAGTTGTAAATAATAAAAAATCACAGTGCAAAATGAACGAACACTGGAACATCAAAACGCGAAAATGTTAACCTTTGGCTCATTATCTCTTAAGCTATATCTTAAGTTAGGATTGGTAAAATAATAATATCAACTTATTTGTAGATAGTTTAACTGTGCAAATAAATGTATAAAAACCATACTTTCACCACGCTAATTTACAAAGATATGGGTTGTAAGCCGATGGGGGGGGTGAGAGAAGCGGCAAGGGTAGTAGTGGACACACTTGCCTACATGGTATTAGTAATGGAAGAAAAATTAGCCTTAAAATAATATTTACCTCTAAACACCACATATTTACAACACTGTTTAGTTTCTGGATAAATTTGAATAATTTTTCGTTTAAGTTTCAAAACCATTATTATTCAAGTTGAAATATTTCAAACATTTACCATCTTTAAATGCTATAAAAGTTATGACAATACGTTTTAAGAATTAAATCTGCCCTCTTCTTCAGGTAGTTCTTTTAAAAAAAAAAAACCTTATAAATTAAAAAGAGAGGCAATGAACTGTCACATAAAGGTAATGGGTACCTGATTGGTAGATGAACGACATAAAATCCAGACTGGAAAGAATGAACCGAAGCGATGCTACTGCACATGAGCTAAGAGCACAAACAACACGTCACGCCCGAACTAATGAAGATAGAACACTGAGGAGGAAATCAATGACGTCATTTCCTGTGGTACACAGGAGCGCGTCATTTGAAACAAAGCGAACAGGAAGGCGATGTTTGTGAAGGGCAGTGTTAAAGGGCGGCCACCTCCGGCCTTATGTTTTGGTGCTTGATGTAAATGTCAATAACTTTAAACAAAATGTTATCCTAGTTTTAATAGATTTTTTTTATTATAATTATGAATTGTTTGTTACGAAGGATAAATTATATGTATTTTTATTATTAACAGTTATTGAGTTCAATTGGTTGCACATTTAAATCGATGTTTTAATTCACCATTCTTATTTATGTTTGTTTAAAAATGCATATTTTGGTAAACAATAAACGTGTTACGTTATTGTTCGATAAAGAACATGTATTTCACACACACACACATACTGACATTTTTAATTCATAAGAATAACTACAGCATCAAAAGCATATTATTTTTAGAGGACTAATTAGTTGAGAATGGATTTAATATGGAATTGTAGTGTATCTAAAAAGAAATAAACGAATTGTTTCCAGGGTAAAAATCAAGACGAGGGATTGAAAGCCTGTTTAAAACAACGAAACACTGTCAAATTCATTAACCATTTACACGCTCCAATTTATTACCTCCCTTTTGTCACAAGGTTGTTGAAATATTGGAGTCGATCAGCTGACAATTATGATGTCACTACTCACGCTGAGCGTGCTTTCTTTCTGTACTTATTTTACTTTACTCCTTATTCATAGTCAATAAGAAAAATAGTGAATGACATGAAATTCTTTATTTATACGGGCAAAGAAAGGGCCATATTGCCGGTATAAATAAACCTGCGACAACGTAAAATTAAAAAAAAGATTAATTAAATATTACTTTAAGAATAAAACTTAAAGAAACAATTACATTTAAACAACGTGATGAAATTAATATAATATTTTAACACGAAAAAAATAAAATTTAACAAACTAATAAATTACTTCTGTAATTTTTAAAAACATATTAAATAAAAACTATAAATATTGAATGCATGGAGTGTATCTCATTGTGAATCGGTATTGATATTTTGGTATAAAATGTATTGCGTATTGTAATATCATCATGAAAAACGGTTCTAGTAAACATTAGTAAACATTGTGTGTGGTTTTTTATCTTAAACACTTGAATTCGACTGAACAGATTTAAGAGTCAAACTTTTATGAAAGTCCTCATTTATACAATGCAATTTTTAATTGTGAGTTTGGTAATTGTAGTATATTTTCTTCATTAAAACATAACAATCCGCAGAACCAGTGAAGCATTACTTGATCGTTACAGTATTTAAAATGTAAATACATGCTGTTTGCGTATTTTATTTTTTACAGAGTAAATAAGTTTTAAATTAAAAAATATAAGACGGATTATTATTAAAATGTGTGTTTTTTTAATTGCTAGATACCAACGAAGATGACTCGTATATAACTGCTAGATATACGAATTTGACAGTAGTTCACCGTTAAAAGGAATTATACATAGCCTATATACTGTATTGCCCATTAGGGTAAAATGTAATAGTCTTTGGAATAGACAAATTTATAGAGAGCTACCAATAGAGAAATTACTAAATATGTGGTGTTTTGCATATTTTCCCAATCATCCGGGATAGATTGTTTATAATAGGGACGCGCGTAGCTATCACCCATGGCGATACTACTGCGTGACTCCCAGGGCAATTCAGAAGGATTTTTCGCTTTTGTCCTTGCTTTGTTACCTATGCCCGCAAAATATTGACTATTTCTCCAAACGTAGATCGATCAGTAAAGATTACACATTCAGGACTTTTTGGGTCCTTCACAATTTGCTTAGAGCATTCCTGCAATGTGCGATACGCCAAGTAAATCCGGGTATTCATCTTAGTTCACTCTGAGGATGTACCAGAAGAAATTCGTTTGCTTCTGACGGATCCATGTTTGCCGCCACAATTTGTCCACAGTGTAGGACCACCAACACTACAATCGCAGTTTTATGTTATGAGGGTCCAATGACATACTACCTACCGCCAAAAACAAATCTATTTACTCATCCTGTTTGCTAGAATTCAAGTACGTCATTATATTTATCATCCGAACTCTCACCACAAATTCTAAGCAGAACCTTGTTACAAATCCAAAACTCAAACTGCCTTTCGTTTGGTAAATCCTTTCCATTATTTAGCCTAAAATATGATCAACAAATTATAAATACCACAGTTAATTATGCACTATTATGTTTTACTTTTGTTGTTGACAAAATTGCATAGGTTAACTGGTTACTTCTAGATCCACTAGATTTTCGATAATAACACAATTTTAATAAGAATTTTTACAGGCCTTTTATCAGGAATTCCTTATTGATTGTCTCCATAGGAGCAAATGTGTCTCCTTAGGTTAGAATGTATCGAAGTATATAGAAGTATTAGGTTATTACTCTAATTAAAATATAACGCTTGTATATTTTTCTAAAACATCCTAGACTTGGCAGATTTCTGGGACAGCCTTGGCTGTTATTAGCGCTCTGCTGTTATCGGTAGCCAACTTCCAAATAAAATCGTCTTTATAAAAAGGTTTTTTTTCGAGGTTCACTTACTTGTGTTAGATTCGTTGTAATTTTCAAATTAAGAACACTGAAGTTGAACACGACAAATGTTCCATTGTTTAGAACCAGAGTTTCATCTGTTGATCTTCAATTCTTCACATGGCGTGTTCTGACCTCAACGACAAGGCAGAGAGCCCTTCAACTTAATATTACTGTACAGCCAATTGGTTTAGATGAAAACCATTGATTATGGATCGAGAATACTGAACTTATTTTATACTATAAATCATACATTTCAAAAACAACACCAAGTATAATTGCAATTTCTAACAAGATTATGATGCAGTGTCGCCTCTAAATACTCTTCTGCGTTGTGAATAGGTATAATAAACTTTCTTACACACAGCCTTGGTGTAAATTGACTTGTCAGAAACAAGAAACATATTCATCTCCCTTGGGACATTCTGCTCTTACTTTCGTCGTTATTTAAAGTGAGCAGGTGAATACACATACAGAAGGTGACACGTTGTGTGTAATTAAACAATAGAAACTTGTAGTATTATCAATATGTAGAAATTATTAAAAGGGTAAGACAAAGTGGGATTACCTTGTAATTAACAGTTTTCACCTTGTCAGCATTAAAAGTTTAAATTAATTGTTTTTTCCCTTCACTAAAGTATATGAAGTCTCTCCTCACTCCAACTTACCATTTGTAATTATATTTTAATGCTTTTCATTTGTCGAGACTCTCCTCACTCCTACTTAACGCTTCGAGAACCATTTTAATATCACTATTTCTCAGCCTTATCGTCGTGTCAGTTTAATACTAGCTGTGAAACAGCTTGCTAAGCTCTTTCGTTTTCTTTAATTTAATTATACATTCATCTTGTTTATTTGTTAAATCTAGTTATTCTACATAAATATTTTGTAAATTGTCTATTATTATCAAAGTAATTTTAAATATGAACTAGTAGTCTTTCTGCACTCGTGTCGGTATCTCTAAATGTCTATTTAAAATAAAATTGTAAATATTTGACTATATTAAAACAAAAGTAATGACAATCTGAATCTAAATTTCTTAAAATAATAATTCATTAAATAACTCATAAAAAGGATGTATAACTCATAAAGACAAAAGTGGCAATCAGATACCTTTTGAATAGAAAACACCGCACATGTAATACAATTTGATGTAATTGTATTATTGTAACACCTATTAGGATGTAGCTTGTTCTTCATTTTGCGTACATTTGTCCTCTTTTTGCTCTTAAAAGAGATTGTTTATTTCCTGTAATACTATACTTTGATTACGTACTGTAATCTATGACCAAGTTAAATATTTTTAATACAAAGGGCCGTTTAAAAAATGTAGTAGGACTATTTCAATCCCATGAACGTAGCGTTTTGCTCTGTCACCCGCCTTCCGACCTAACTACATAGTCTCAGATGTTAGTTCAGCCCCATAAGTGCCTTCGAGAATCGATTGTAATCTAATACCGTACTTTATGAACACTAAATTAAATTTCTGGCAAATTAGAGACCAGTAATTTTATGGTCTCCAGGGGTGTCTCCGTTTATGTTAGTAGGACTATTTCAATCCCGTGATGTTGTTTTTTGTTCAGTCACCCAGCTTCCGACCTAACCACACAATTTCTAATGTTAGTTCGGCCCTATAGGTGCCTTTGAGAATCGATTGTAATCTAATACCGTACTTTATGAACACCAAATTAAATTTCTGGCAAATTATACACCGCACCGGCCACGTGACCCGTCGGTCTCCTGGGGACATATGAGCGTCTGTCACTACCACACAACACACCTAATCATGAGTATGTTTTTGTAAACTTGGATCAAACCATAACCTTTATTTCTTTACTATATGACATTTTGTGATATACAAGGTTTTATACCCAAAATGCTCTTCTTTGCTACAATTATGACTCTACTGTGCACCATCCCGTGATATAATGTAGGATAATGTACTTTTTGAAATTATGTTACCCTTTAAGTCGCAATTAAAACAGCCCAATTTTTGTACAACTGTAAGTGAAGGTTGACCAAGTAAGATCGCCACCTCAACTAAATCTTCGATATATTAATCTAAGCTTAAATAGCCTAACTGTGTTCAATAATGAATGTATGTAAGTATGTTAAAACTTAGTACACTACATTTTGTACACTAGGCACGATTTTGCTACTTCATTAAAGCAAAATTTATCCCCCATAATGAATATATAAACTTTAAATAGTACAGCGTTAAAATTTCTTCATTATTATAAAAGAATTAGATTACAGTGAATTCTTGTTTTCACACTGAATTAAAAAATGTACTAAACTTGTTAAAAGCTTTAAATTAGATTTCACAGGAGAGACATTTCCCAATAAAATTTGAATCGGATACTGTTTACTAAGGGCCCTGCACCCTTCTTAAACATTTGTCGTTGGCCGTTCGTCTTTATAAAGAACTCAAGGTTGTTTCACTGCTTCCGGCTCTTGAAAACAAAATGGTTGCATCAAATATGCATGACCCTCAAGACCTTATGAAGCTTCCTTACCTTGTTACATCAGACAAGTTCATTCATGTGAACTGTATGAGTATACCTTTAATACTATACACAAAAAAGGAATGTTACTCCAGACTTCTCCCACACACTTCAAGAAAAGATAATAAAATGTTCGCTCTTCCTTTCGAGCGGCATGCATGCTCAGTCACTGGTTGTTTGTATATTCAAGAAAATATCAGAATTGGTTACAGAGTGAAATAACCTCACCAAGGACGTAGCCAGCGAGGGAATCCAAATTTTCCCCCGGAACACCCCACCCAAGTTTTCAAAGTTTTCAATTAATTTTTTAGTAAACGATTATTATTATTTGAATAATTCAGTATTACTGACATGTACGGCTGAAAGATCGTTCTCAACAAAGAAACGGGTCAAGAACTTTTTAAGGAATAAAATGGAGCCTCAATCTCTGTCCACTACGGGAAAATATCAGTTGTCTGGTCCCACCCTCCAAATTTTTTCCTGATTACATTCTTGAACCTCACAACATCCATCACTTGAAGGAAACAGGATTTTTCCGGACATTTGCCATCGTTCAGTGAAACAAGAAAACAGTAACACTACGTTTCGAGATCTGCAATCTGATCTCTTCTTCAGGTAAAGAACTAACCTAATACATAATTACAAACTAAGTTAAAATAAACAATTCTTACTAAAGCGTTGTGGCACGCCTAAGTCAGGAATCACAACCTACATGTTGTTGTCAACTTCACTAACACTAAAGACATGCACTTAATACAAAACTATACAAAACACTAATCATTAAAACTAAACTACGGAATACAGGTCACAATGCGTCTTCACTCGTCTACTGACCACCTACGACGTCGTAGGTGGTCAGTAGACGAGTGAAGACGCATTGTGACCTGTATTCCGTAGTTTAGTTTTAATGATTAGTGTTTTGTATAGTTTTGTATTAAGTGCATGTCTTTAGTGTTAGTGAAGTTGACAACAACATGTAGGTTGTGATTCCTGACTTAGGCGTGCCACAACGCTTTAGTAAGAATTGTTTATTTTAACTTAGTTTGTAATTATGTATTAGGTTAGTTCTTTACCTGAAGAAGAGATCAGATTGCAGATCTCGAAACGTAGTGTTACTGTTTTCTTGTTTCACTGAACGATGGCAAATGTCCGGAAAAATCCTGTTTCCTTCACAATCCTTCCATCGTCAAAAATAACCTTTAAAACAAAGAATCCATCACTTGTACATCAAACAAGCTTTTCTTCACTCAATTAGCTTTTTTTCATGTTTGATAAAGACGAATTGATCATTATAGCCTAAGGACAAATAACGATCGCTTTACAAAGAGATGGCTGTGGCAATATATTTTCCTCGTCTTTTGGGTATTACACTTGAACAGCTTTATTTTCTTGCAGGACGGATGAAGAGTGGAAAATAATTAGTTTTATGGAAAATATTGGGGCGGGGGTTGAAATAACGACCTTAATTAGTATCATTCAAGAATAATTATAATTATAGAGTACTAACAACATCCTAGCGAAGTTAATAGTGATTATAAAAAAGACAATGTCCGCTTTTTAATACCATTCAAAATCACTGACATTATTAACAAGGAATTAATAATATATTCTTGAATGGTCTGACGTTGAACTCGTTTCTTAGGGATGTTTTGTTAAATAAATAAATAATGACTTTATTTTCAAGCGAATTTCAGTATTTACAAACTGCTTTTCAAATTAACTCAGGTCAATTACATAATAAGCTGAAACAGCATAAAATAAAGTATACATAAGTGGCTACCTAATAACTTAAATTAATTTCTTTTAACTTCCTTTTAAAACTTCTTAAGGGTAGGGTTTTAACAGCAGGTGGTAGGGCATTGTATTCCTTGGGTCCAAAGTACGAGAATCCCCTCTTGCCCCTCTCCAGGTGAACCCTCGGCAGTTGCAGCATGGCATCCTGCCGAGTATGACGTTCCCTGACCGCCGACCGCAACATCAATCTTTTATTCAGGTACGCAGGTCTACCAATGTCAAGAACCTTGTGGACTATGGTGACAGTTTGTCTCCTACAAATCTCCTTAATAGTTAACACACTTGCTTTCCGGCGGTAACTTGTAATATGGTCAAATTTACGAATATTGTAAACAAACCTTACTGCACAGTTTTGGAGCCTATGAAGAATTGTAAGTTGTTCCTGACTCAAGCTGTAACCAAACACGGGAAGTGAATATTCGATTATAGGGAAAATAAGGGCCTGCACAAGTTGCAACTTTGCAGCCTCGGGAAGACTATTCTTCAGCCTGTAAAGCATCCTAAGTTTGCACATAACTCTACGATGTTAATACTGAATAAGAATCATACGCAATTTATACATTACTAGAAGCCCGTTGTATTTCAACATCACAGTCACTGACGGCGAAAATGGAGTAAAAGTTTTTTGAAAATTTGCGTATCACCTCATCTGCCCTCTACTTCAAAATTCATACTGTCTCCATGTGTGCTTGTCGTAATTTGGGGGTAAAAACTACCGTTGTATGAGAAAATTCTAAAAGTTCAAATTTTCGAATTTTAAAGATTTGATTTATGTTCAAATATGTTCCATGAATTGCCTTTCAAGTTTTTTACATTAATGTATGAAATTAAATTACTTTCATACCCTTAATTCCTTGGAAACTAACCCTTTATGTTCGAAAAGGTAAGGAAGATAATTTTAGTACGTTAAAATGTACTTTTGGTGCATTCACAGTATATTATATCTCTTTTGTTATTTATCAAAAAAGTTACAAACCTTAAAACCCACCCCTTATAATAAAATAAGGAATACTACTTGCATTGAAGGTTTGAAGTGTTTTATTGGTATATATATGACAAATTGTGAGTTTTCAAAATTGTTCAACTGTTGTTGGTTAAATTTTAACTTTTTAATTCCCGAAAACCCCCATATAGAAGACCTGCCCATTATAAAAAATACTATATCTTATGGAATCATTGCGTTAAAATTATATTTATGGAAAAAAAATTGCGAATCTATTATAATTTATATGATGATAAAATAATTTTTTTTAATTGTTTTTAATTTAATTTTAATATTTGTTATTGAAATATTATACAAACTTATATATTATAAACATTGTGTATTTACATTATACCTGTACAAGCTTTTATGATTAACATTTCTTAAACGTAAACTATTACTTTCTAATTAAATAAATAAATATATTTTAAAAATATATAGTAAAATAATAAATAATAATGTATTAATAGTAAAGTATTATTATTTCAATATTAAATTCTCATCACTTTTAAGAGGCACAACACTTTTTTTCTATTCAGTTTATGAAAAATACTGACTATGGGCCTACCATATATTAATTTTCAACGAACTTTCACTTTGCCTAACAGGTGCTCTCTGCTCTCTCTACAAATTATTTTTCACCAACTACTCCGTGTTCCAACTATTTCATACGTTTGAGATACTAAACGATGTGCGCGCGCGTACGCAAAAATAATTTACCTGCTCTAAAACCTTTTCCGAAAAAATTCAAGAGGTTTTTATACTATAACTTTTTTAATTTTTAAGTTACAACTTCGTCCAAAACGTCATTTTGTAGGGAATGTGAAGCGATATAAGTGCTGTAATTTACATCTTTTTGAGCCCTTACTTTTTTAGATTTGTATGTTCAGAAAATGTAGTCGTGGTGCTTAACTTTGATTTGTTTAACGGTCATAACTCAGTAAAATTTGTTTGCTACAAAAAATTTAAAA
Organism: Homalodisca vitripennis; assembly: GCF_021130785.1. NCBI lineage: Eukaryota > Metazoa > Arthropoda > Insecta > Hemiptera > Cicadellidae > Homalodisca > Homalodisca vitripennis. The sequence goes on along the minus strand of NW_025781014.1, from coordinate 12,867 downwards.
AGCAAATTCTTCCATAATAAACCTACAATTTTTATTTTATCATTTTTGATAACTCTCATAGGCTTTTAAATATTGTGAAAAGTAAATTTTTATAAAATTTAATTTTTCTTTTCAAAAATGAATCACACAGTTTTTCGAATTTAACCTTCTAAATCTGTCCAAACTCATAAGACTTATTGTTAAATAAAGTAAACTGGCGACGAATTACGCTTAATTTCATTGTTTGCGGTCAAGTAATAAATTTGATTACCGATTTTGTTTCTCATAAATCAAATAAGCCATTTTATTTTGATTTTAAATCCACTAATTTTCATGCTAATGGCTTTTACCAGGATTCAATTTAAAGGTTTATTCAAGAAATTAAAAAAATGTAATATGAGGCGTTTAAGAAAAAGCTTTAATTTTTCCGCTAATTGAAATTGATTGCTATCTTGACAATCGACTTCATCTTCAAAGAGCTGTAACTGGAGTTATATAACACCTACAAAAATAAAATATCTTGTAACTAGTTTTTTACTTAATAATATTTATATTTGCTTCTTAAGATTTTTATTTTTGTCAAAATTTTGCTTAAGAGCTTTTGAGATATTTGCAAAATATCGCTAAAACGTGAATTTCTGGGCTTAAACGTCCACCTTTAGGCGCCAATATCTCAAAAGAAATTCATTCTTTCTTAGAACTCGCCTTTCTCTCGAATCGTGAGGTTATATTTAATAAAAGAAAATCAACCCCTTAGAAAGGGTGGCATCGTGTAAAAAGCCCCTAGGGTAAAAGTACACGTCGGCACTATATAACTATTGTTTTTTAAGGCTACTCCCGAGCAGCAGTCCAAATTTCACCCCAAATCCATCCATCCCGAAAAGATTGGTAGCCAAAATGCTTCGGTGGCTGTACTACAACTGCAGGATTGGCTGGGACCTATACGTTGTTGTCCACCTAGTCCCAAACATCGCTAAAATTTGTAATAGTCTAATGAAGTTAACTTTGATTATAAAAAAACAACATCCACTTTTTCATATTTGTTTCAATCACGTAAACCTGTTCATTCCCACAGAAGATATATTATTAGAAATATTAGACACATATATCAAACATTATGAACGGCAGGTGAGTCTGGGTATTGGTGGTCAAGTTCGGTGAAGCTATACAGAGAGTTTCTGTATTGCGACTATGAGGCTGATTGCAATAGGCTAATCTTGTATACAAAATCTACCTAACATAGGTTATCATCACCTTAAGTGTATTATTAGGTAAAACGTATGAAATAAGAAGTTTACATCACAGCCTCAGTAATATCAAAGTTGCTCGGTAGTGCTTTAGTGTGCGCTTCGCTGGCTCCAATGTCAAAGTGTTAATTGTTCTTAATATTAATACAAACTTGACTCAAAGACATCTCGACTCTGTAATATTGTGTGCACACAAAACTTGTCATATTTAGAATGGTAGTTTCTGATTTTATAATTCCAATGAACTCCTATAATCAATGTATCATTTCTGAAAATCCCCAAATTTTGAGATAGTTTTACAGTTAGTTACCGTTGGGTTTCAGTATTAATAATAATCCACTATCAAATAAAATCAAAATCACATTTATATCTACAAATTACTGAAAATACAGAGGTGAATATTTTATATTAAAAAATAAACAAATGTACAATAATTATAAATATTTAAAATTAAGTAATTCAATATAAATAATATAAAAACCCATATATTACAAAATAAATAAATTATTCATATATCGAAATTCCTGATTAGAATTAATTTGCTACCTTTCTGCATGATTAAAAAACATGGGGAAAGAGCCTACATAGGCCTTAAAGCCTGTGCGTAGACTCGAATTTAAAATATAAGGTTACAATTTTTATCTTGAGCAGTGTGTTGATTAATTTTATAAAACTTTTAATTGAAAGGTAATCTGAAGTAGGATAAATTATGGATATGACATTATTCAACTTATGAATAATGAATAAGAATTCTGATAATTAGCAATATGTAAAGAAAATAAACAAACCCAATAAAAATGAATGAACAGAAATTAATAAAAATAGGACAATTACTTAGTGAAAAGGGATTGTTCTATCTTTATATTGGAGAGGACAAGGGACAATCCCGTCAGTCAGTTGTCAGTTGGTCATGTCCGTGTTTAGTCAACAGAGATAAGTGACTCGGCCTCCTCAATGCTAATAAGAATCCACAACTCATTGACGTTTGTATTAAAAACCTCATAGAGGGAGAATCAAGAAGCTTTTAATTTTTAACACGATAGAATAATTTCGATATAAAATTTGTGTTAGATAAAAAACCGTTTGTTGTTGGAAATTATTTGTGTTGGTGAATAGTATTAATTCAGACTATATTTGCCTATCTTGTGTTATAAAAATGTGGGATTATAGAACAAATTGAGCCAAAATGTTTATAAATATGAGTAAATCAATTTTAAATAAAAATCTTCTAATGGGCAGAATTCCAGTTTCTTGAAACAATAAATCAGAATGATGTCTTATACACTTTACAAAACCAGCTTTTAGAATAGATTTCTGAACTGTAGCTAAACTTTAATATGTGAAGAAAAAGCACCCCCTCCCCCCACTCCAGCTAGAATGCCATAAGAAAAAAATGGATTTTATATAAGCATAATAAGTGGTTTTAGTTTCTTTAAAACTCTAAGTCTCATTTAACCGCCTAACAGCAAATACATATTTTTTGCCTTATTTTGAAAAAAATATGAGATATATCCATTTAATTTGAGAATAAAACACAACACCCAAATATTTGTATGACGACATTTTCTCGATTTTATTACAGGCACAGGCATGTTTATAGTGAGTATTAAAATTATTAATAAATAAATCGTGTATTCATATAATAATTATTTTTTTTACTCCTCATTCTTCCTGAAAGAAAATAAAGTTGTTCAAGTGTAATACATAACACGAGGAAATTATGTTGCCACAGCAATCTCTTTGTAATAGCGTTATTTGTCCTATAGGCAATAATGATCAAATTATCTTTATCGAACAAAACAAGCTAATTGTAGTAAGGAAACCTTGTTTGGTGTGCAAGTGAAATGTGTTGTTAGATGGTTTGACTCTATAACCAATTTTGATGTTTTGTTGTTGACACAAAGTACCAGAGACTGAGATCTCATGCCGCTCGAAAGGACGAGCGAACATATTATTTTTCTTTCAAGTGAGTTGGAAAAGTCAAGAACAAAGTTCTGTCTGTATCTATATTATTAAAGGCATGCTGATAAATGCAGTTCATATGAATCAAATTGTCTGATGTGAAAACTTAACATTGTAAAGTCATGAGGATCATGCACACTGTGATGTAACCTTTTCGTCCTTCAAGAGCCGGACGTAGTGAAGCAACTTTGAACTTTTACAGAAACGGATTGACACGGCATGATTTTAAGAAGGATGTGCAGGGCTTTTATTAAACAGTATCTTATTTCGACTTGCTGTAAAATATCTTTCTCTTATAAAGTCTATATTAAGCTATTATAAAAGTTTAGTAGGTTTTTAATTTCAATGTGAAAACAGGCATTGCAAAATTGAAATAAATCTGTTTCGTAATTATGGCGGACTTTCAACCCTTCACTGTTTCAAATTTGGTTATTCAGTACATACCATAATGGGACTAAATTATTATTTAAAATTTAGTAATATTACGATCAACGTACAAAATTTATTATCCTCAGTGTTTACATATATTCATTATCCAACTTAACTATTTAAGCTTAGATTGAGATACGAGAATCTTAGGAAGAATTAGATGAGGTGGCAATCTTACCTGATCAAACTTTACTTAAAATTGTACAAAGCTTCGGATTTCTTAACTATAATTTTAAAAAAACCAAGTACAGAGTATCAAATAGTACAAAAATAGAGGTAATGGCTTGCTTCAAGTTTGCAAATATGCTCTTGATGTAGGGTGGTTTGGTAGTAGTTGGCGCTCAAAACCGATTGGTTTCGTGACCGGACTATGGTTTGTAAGAAATTTAATTTGGTGCTCATAATGAATCAGAAAAAACAGAATAGTTGTGTAAATGATAAAAAATAGTCATGTTATATACTGATCACTACTAAGGTCACTAGTCTCCATTTCAGGTAACGAGGCATGATCGCGTTAAAGTCGTTAAAAAAATTGATTCGAACGCTCTCGTTGCTTTACCCACGCTAGCTCGTCGGAAACTGGATGCCTAGGTTTCCGGTACCGTACTTTCAATCGTGGTGCAAATTTCCAATGAATTAATATCAGATCAACACTACCAAAACTAGTAATCAGTAGCTTTTAGTTTATAATATTGTTCATACTGTTCAATCGTTTTAGATTGCTATACGTCATAAACATAATCATTATTTATTGCCATATACCATAAAAAGTGTTAATAAGAATAAACTAAATAAAACTGCGTCTAAGAGTATCATAGCACAGTTTGCAATAAATAAACGAATCATGTAAAAAGCATGTCAAAGTGGATAAACTATACTAACCGTCGTAACTCAATAACAAGAACTGTAAAGAACGTAAATAATGAATAATCACATTGATTTTTTTACAGCTGATATTTTGATATTAGTAGTACATTTTGAACCCTCAGCCAATCAGAAACGAGGTACCACGACTAGCGATCTTTTTTTTCATACCTAAGTTTCCAAGTAGAGCCCATAACTGTAGAAAGAAGATGTACATCATGGCCCAGATCAATTTAATGTGAGTAGCATCGCGCAAAGCCTCTAAGTAAACTTTAAAAGTTCAAAAGGAGTAGTACAGCGTTTATTATATAAAATCTTAAAAAATATTATTTGTAACCAAAACAGTTCTGCAAGGTTGTTAAGTCCGTTGGAAGATTAGTTATTACAACTCTAAGAGTAATAAGATAGTTTAAGATTTTTTATCAATATGTCGTCCTGCATTAGATCTGTGGGCTCCAATGTCACAAATAACAACATTAGTGTTTTTATAATGTCCCAAAACTGTTTGAGTTTACCCAGATGAACACAAAACTATTTTGCTATTTTCACCAAGGTAGAATATATATTTTTCCTAACTTGAGTAAAACAGTACAATCTAATTCCACCTTGACTATAATTATTAATATACTATTACTTTAAAATAAACTAAAAAAATGTTGTTAACATTTTGTTCAATTTTTTATCAACTATCTAACAACAAGAAAATCGTCCAAATTAAAATAAAAGTATCATCTATATGTGCAAAGTTTTGTTACCTACTTTTAACAATAACTGTGATATTGTTATACATTGCAGCCATTGCTCAGTGCTTAATGTCAACTACGATTTCATTTTAAATGAAGTGTTTGCGTAAATGAAGTTGTGTATATAATATTTCTTTGGTGTTAGAATCATTAATAAACTTTTTCCACGACATTTTCGTATGAATCCTTCAATAAATCATGTATTGGAAAGCAACTGTTAAAACATTGACTTTCCACATTATTATTTTTTCTTTTTACTCATTAATATTGATATGATCATTTTTATTTACTTAAGACAGTACACTTTTTGATTCTTAAATCCTCGTTTGTTGGTTTCTCATATGATCACTCGCCACCTGTGTTACCGGTTACTCTTATGTAGTTACTACAAACTCATTGGTTTAACAATGCCGGTTGCCATAAGTCATAAGTCTTTATATTTAAGCCATTCAATACAAATGTACAATAGGCCAGGTCAAATAATATACAAATAAGTAAACATTTACAAATAAATTAAAAGTCCATTGGAGCAAATCAGGCAAAACAAGAGTTCATGCACAAGCTATGCTTGAAAAACAGACTCAAACAAATAAGAAGCTACATACCTGGGTTGGCAGGTAGTGTATGCACAGGTCTACGCTAGTGATGTTAATCTAGTAATTACTAAGTAAGTTGCAATGTTATTTTGGTCAGCTTCATAAAACTCACTGACATTGTATAAGGGATTAGATAAAAGCCAATGTTTTCGTATTTTTTTGAAAATTTTGAAGATGGAAGATTCCAGACAGAAATAGGAATTAGGTTAAAAAAAAACCTGATACCTGCAACAGGAAAACAACTTTTTGACTTCTGTAGTCTAATTCTAGTACTGAATAAGTTGCCATTGTACCCGCAGCAAAGGCCTTTCTGAAGTCAATATATGCGGCTGAAGGCCTCCATCACCATGCACTGGAGCAAGAGAAGGTTTGTCACAGTGGAGCGACTAGATGTGAAGCCATGTTGTTTCATCAATAATTACTTCTTTAAATAAAGGCTTGCACTATGACTAAAACAAAGCCCCTCAAAAACCTTAATAAGGACAGATTGAATAACTATGGGCCTGTAGTTGGTATTGCAACGATCTCTAGATTTAAATATTAGAACCACTAATCCATCTTTCAAATGTTGAGGGGGAAATGCCATTAGATAAGCTGAGGTTTGAACCAGTGATTGATTTGAAGGACCCGTTCAAGAGTGGCAGAATTTTAGTACTCCTGGTGTGATGTTATCAGGACCGCTGCCCTTAGTGGGGTCCAGGTAGACAAGCTTTCTTTAAATATCCTCAAGAGAGACAGTACATTTCAAAGATTATGAATGGAGTATAAAAAAATTGGGCACAGGCAGCTCGCCTTCGGGAGACAGGAGAGTAGACCGAAAAGCTTTACAACCTTTCAGTAGGCGGGGAAGCCTCCGTTGCCTCATGTTTTAAGGGGTTCGGTATGCGCTTATCCTTCCCATGTTAAGATGGCCAATTTTAATGTACCTTTTTTCTCAGAAAAACCTTTAAAGCTATCATCATCAAACTTTAGGACACTACTATTTAGACGCTTTGTTAACATTTAATGAGGCGGAAAACAATGATAAAAAAGAGTTTTTATTTAAATTTTGTTGTAAATAAAAAATGTATAATTATAATATTTTTTAATAAAAAAAATTTTAACATAAGTGATAAAAAAGTTAATTTTCGGGAAATCGCAGCTAAAGCAACACACATCAAATAAGTGAAATCACTGACCTTTATTAAAAAATTTTAATGACATCCAGGCTGCATAAACTAGGGTTTATCATGATCCTCCAACTCTTCCCACTGATCTTCCAGCTTTTCCATCTTGGACACTTGAGCGAGCTTGTCTTGATTTTTTTGCGACTTTCGTGTAGGCCATGCGTTGAGCTTTTTGTAAGCGAGCTATGTCCAGCTTTTTCATTGCTTCACAAAAATTATTATGGTTTTTTACAACAGTCATCTCCAAGATGTTTGAAAACTCATACATTTTGCCATACTTTCCTTTATTGAAGGAACTTATGGCATCATACACTCTAAGTGCAAGGTGTGTTATGCCAAACAAAGACAGTTTTTCGCAGGCGATACCAGATTACTTGGTTTTACGGACATCATTTGGGTTTTGTGACTTAACCGGGAGACTTTCCGAAGGTCAAATCAGGTGCAACTTAGTCTGTAAAAATAGCTTTATCTTTGTTCATGAGACAGCATGAAGGTGAAAATGTTTGGAATGGTCATAAGTTTCATTACAAGGCCATCAGCCTTTTTGGTACTTGCAGACCAACTTTCACACCCTATTGGGCAAAGTCCGTGTTGAGAATTTGTATTGCTGGATAGCAAATGGTAAATACTCAGCCCAAACATCTTTTCGCATGGTCTTCTAAATTGCTTGCATTTCTTCGAATTGCTAGAACCATAATATTTTTGTATGGCTGAATATGGGCAGCTTCAGTCAGTCTGTTCCGAACCGCCCTATTGTTTTTTTCCATCGTTTAGTTTGCTTGTTTTTCCCTCTTTTTAATTGTAAATTCCTTTAGGCGAGTCCCCATGCAGCTTCTGCACATGCCCCAATGCATTCTAGTTTTTTCACCAGGCACTCAACACCATAAAGGGCTTGCTTTCCACAACACAAAAACCCTTTCGAACTCCACATCACTCTACGTTATTCAACGGTAGCGAAACATTGTAAGAGGGTAGTGGACTCGATCGAAAATCGCACGAGCGTCCGAAACTTCCATGCCTCCGCTTACTCCCAGTTTGCACTGCACTTATCACTATGTTGTCCAATTAATTTGTCTTTACCAACGACGAATACTTAGATAAAATCTATCCTCTGCATCAATTACCTACCGGTACTCCACAGATGTTGCAGTGAATTATACCATTTTGTGATGTATGGCCCTCGCTTTTGCCATGTCCCCGTCTATGGCTTACTGTCAAATCCCTCCTACCTTCATTTATAATCACTGAGATTCTTCTACTCGCTTCCTTCATAATCTTAAAACAAACATCTTCCAGTCACAGACCCTAACAGTTGATGTGTAATTCATAAACCTTGATGGGAGAGAGGGCAGATTTAGTACGCCACATAGTGAAGCGGCAAGCCGTCTGGCCTCTGCAATCGTAACCATGCCATACACCAATCTTACATTTATGTCATATAATTTTTGTATCAACATTAGGTCTATTTTTTTGCAAGAACTAAGGAGTTTTCATAAGAGGCCATTGTCTTTTCATTGCAACCTTCACATGAAAAAGTTCCCCCCGATGAAAAAAAGGCCTACACGATTACTTGATTTTAAAATCCGATCGTTGATGACATCTGTTTGCATACTGCTATTGAGAGAAATATACATTTATACAGTTTTTTTAAAATCAACAATATCCATTTTGGAAATTAGGCCTCCTTATCAGTTATGTTTGTATAATTTTTACTGATATTACCTAGTTTCACTTTGAAGCACAAAACAACATCATCTGTGTCCTCATTATTCGGCGTAAGACTAGGCTCAGTTTTCACTCTCAACTAACCAATCTTCCACAGTTTCTTCCAAAACAACACCACTAACCACTGCTTTCCACACTCTAACAACTACTTTCTTTCTTTTTTGTAAAACTCACTTTTTCTCTTCTTTAAAAATTCTATTATTTTCTAGGCATTTTAGAAATCAAATGCGTTTCTACAAACAAAATAACAGTAACAACAATCCACCAAACAGAACTTGTTTTGTTTTACAAAACACAAAATTGGTTAATTGTAACTGGAAGACAGTTATAGACAGCTGTATTTATGTTATAGACAAGGCAGGTGTACAAACAACCCATAAATCTAAATCATAGTTTGGAAGAGATACAACTGTGTTAGCTATAAACAAATACTTCAGTTGCAATGGAAACCCTAAATTGTTGGCATGTAAGTATTATTTTTTCAAAATAAAAATAAAAATTCGTTTCCCAACATCGGATTTTAAATAGTTTTTTGCATTAAAATGTCAGGAATTAGTCCATAAGAATAATAAAAATATTAAAACACGAAATTTAATAAAAATTTCATTTTTTGGATACACGAACCCCCCTTAAGGGAGCAAGGTATGAAATAAGTCCTATTGAGGTCCTTTTCAAAGCTCCAGAAAATGTTTAACATTCAAATGTTCCGAGTGAAGATCGAACGTTTAGAACCCTTTTGTGTAGTTACAGAATATCCACGGTGACACACACGCTTTGGATGACATGGTTCCCTCGGGCTAGGGAGAGGGTTCTTTCGGCCCCCAAACCCCAGTTTTGGGACACGGATAAAGATGTCAGGGGATCCAGCAGAATCAAGTCAAGTTGAACTCCTCTGTCATTGGCTTACATTGTTAATCTGACAGACACACAAGATGTGAAGCCTAAGTTGAAGATGATATTGACATAAGGTGAATCCAGTAGAAAGGTACGGGAATGAATTCACATTGAAGCCAGGCAAATTGAAGTCAGCAATTAATACGTGATAAATGTTATGGTAGACGGACAATATGTCCATAAGTGAATCAGCGAACAGTGAAGTAGAGCCCTGTTTGAGCTTGAGGGGGAATATAGGTCTGCGCAGACCACTACCTTCCAGTAAAGCAGTAAGATTGACAAGCACACACAATGCGGTTTATCAGGTTTTAGTACTTCCAGATGAACGAACAGCAATTAGAATACCTCCGCCATCCAGCTTCCTACTAGTTAAGGGCAAACGGTTCCCTCCGATAAACGTCATATCCAACAAAAGACCGAGTTCAGAAGAATAGATCTGTTGCATTCAAGTTTGTGTCTGTGAGAATAATAATATTAAATAATGATAAGGGAGTAAAGGTATGCAAATAGGAGAGTTTGGAACGTAATACCATTAAAACTTTCATATAAAAAAGAAAGTGAGCAATGCCATTGGTGCTTAAAAACCTTTTTTTGCCTGAACGATTTTTGGAGTTCCATTAAATATATTTAATGGTGAGATTGAGATTGTTCTCACGCAGACTTTGCTCGACGATACAGCTCTGCCCTAAGTGCTTTACGTTCATATAATTACTTTATGTTTCTTCAATTGTAGAGGGACACATGCAGGAATCAGAAGAGAGGGAGTGCTCTTTCAAGCATAGCCAACCTTTACAACCATGAGTATCGACCACAGAGTAAGCCCAGTAAGCCAGGTTCATGAAGAAGATGGGAATCCACTTTATTTTTTTCACGAAAGAAATAAGCCACCCGCGTGGTTCCAGGTTGATAGGTCAGTTCGAATAATAGCAGATATGTTCAGTTCATCGCTCTTTAGGCTCAGAGCAAGGGTCTTTATTTGGTAAATATCATTCAATGTTGCTAACTTTACAAACTTTAAAAAATTAACCCGAGAATTCTCCTTCAAGGTTTAGATCAAAAACTGTAATCCATCTGAGCTGAGAAGCTGAAACTATGGGAGTACAGGGGAATGGAAATAGACGTAATCAGTACGGGTTACACAACCATTTAACCATTGTTATCACAATGCTCCAACAGCGATTAATATTCAGTCCCTATTATTCAAGAGTCAAAGAATCAAACCATCTTTATCATCTTTATTCGTTATAATCATGTTGTTACATGGAATAGTGGTCAAAAATTAGTTGTTAGAATAAACAGTAAATTACTATACAGCGAAATAACAATGTTTATACATTATTCAAAAAGAGATGTATAAATATCAAAAATACTCCTGCTCCAAATAACTGTAAAATTGGGTTGTTGGTAAGAAAATGTTTTTGAGCTTCATGTCTGACAGTGCTTTACAGTACTATACAGTCTTGTGACAGAACAGGTAATAAGATTGAAAAAGCTTAACTGGATACTCCAACCTCATAAAATTTTTTTGAGTTCTTGTTGTATTTATGTAAATTTAATGAAGAGGCCCCTGTTCTTTGTCCTGGTATTATGCTCATGTTTTAAAATTCTTCAAATGGCTGAAAAGTTTCCAATGATTGCCATTCTGCACATTAACTTTAAAGCAACAGTCAAAGTACCCAAAAAATGCTGCCAAGGTCAAAATTCCAACGTTCTTTGAAGATTGGTTCTACAAATGTGTCCTCTAGAATGGGGTCGCACCGCTGGGGACATTTTTGTCATCTACCCCTTAATGCATACTCTTTTCAAGAACTCCGTAGACGAATAGCATTATGTAATGGTTTCCCCAGAGTAATGGTTTCCATATGCCAAGTGGCTATCGTATATCGGGCATAGTATAACAGGTAAGCAAGACCCTGAATTGAAGATGGGCGGCGAATAAAGGACACTCCTGAGAGTAAAATATTCCGCTACAGAATTTTTCTTGACCAGCGAGCCCTAATGTGTGTCTCCCTTCCATCCAAATTAGATTTAAGGTGCACGCGACAAAGGAAATTGACAAGCTTCAGCATGGCTATATTTCTAGTTGCTATTTGGATGTAAATATTTGATGTCCCACCGTTTTAGACGTCATTGAGGTAAGAGAACTATTTGATTCAGACCAATTTTTCGTATGATGGTTCGAATAATCCATCCAATCTCAAATTCGAATGCTATGCTACCCTTCTCACATATAGCAAGTGCTAAGTCATCATCTGCAAATCTAGTAATGCTTCCAACAAGATTCATTCTGAATAGCATTTGGGGAAGTTCATTTGCATAAAATATGAATACAACAGTGGTACCCAACACTAAGGCCCTGGTGGGACTCAATGGCTCCCATTCAACCTGAAAAGGTAGATTACAACTGCCGCTTCAAACAAACAAACAGGCTTGATTAAACGTTCATCGAGGTAAGATTTCATGAGTGGCAATAAACTTTGAAATCTTGAAATCCGTAAGTGATATTAAATTTCTTGCAGAAGAATTTTTGTGAATTGAAATCATTTTAAAAACTCAGTCCTTTTACGTTTTGAAACAAAACAACTTTGTATTGAAATAAACTATTCAAATATCAGGCTTGGCGGGCGCCCCTACTGTCTGCTAATGAAAACCATAAAGATTTTACTATCAGTCACATATAGTGCATGGATAAAATCAAAACTAGTTACAACTATTAACAATCAGCAAACAATCGATTTCATTATAATATGTTATTCATCCGATGATGTATTAACACTTGACCACTACCACTAGATGTCATGCACCTGTAATCTCCTCCTCCTAACAGGCTGACGTCAATTTAGGCTGTGACGACCAAATCATCTGTAACTTCATTTGGAAATTAACCGGGTCAGCTAGGTGAAACAAACGATTTTCGATAATAAAACCAGCTGGTCTGGTGCGTCTGCGTGTCTAATTTTAAAGTGATTAGACTTGGCTTTAGCATAACTAAGTTACAAGGAACAGTCCCTATGTAGCCTATACTGTATGTGTGAGTCACGATTTTGTTTGCTTGTGGCAATAAGCCAGTTTAGATTGTTTTCCGTTTATATGTTGAACTTAATGTTATATCCTACATTATTTAATAGTGAGCCGACCGTTATCGTATATATTTTGTAATGTTAAGAAGAGAGAGAGAGAGAGACACATTGAATAATTAACTTTAAATTAATTATATGGACCAATGGAAAAAGAATAGGTAAGGCTAATTTTTTGGTTTGTT
>NW_025781013.1:0-44846 GCF_021130785.1 Homalodisca vitripennis | reverse complement strand
TAGGACTCAATAAATAAATAAATAAACAACATTACATAACAAATAATAATAAATAAACAATAATAAATAATAATAATAAATTATAATAAATAAATAAGATTCAGACACATTTCGTATTCTTTAAAAACTACTCTAGACATTAATGTCAATATCATAGGCCAAATATTCGTTGATTGAATAAAAAAAACAATTTCCTTTAGAAACTTTTTTAGTTTTATTTCAAACTGCTTCAAGGGCAAAACACCATAATTCTTTTGGCAATTTATTAAATAATTTTATTTTCATACACACATGACTACATTTAGTCTCTTCCAACCTTACTGGTATTGTTTCGAGAAGGTAGTTTTGCCTAGTAGGATAATTATGTGTTTCTCATCTTGTAGGAAGATTATTCAAAGATTGCTTGATATCCATCACGCAACAGTAAATATAAAGATTAGGGAGAGTCATTATTTGATACTCTTTAAACAATAGCACACAGGATTCCCTAGCAGATACATTTTTAATTACCCTCAGAGCCTTTTTCTGCCATTTAAAAACAGTTTGTGCCCCACAAGAGTTGCCCCATAGAGAATATTTTAGTAACTTGAAAAAGGCTATTGGGTTGTTGAATGTGTTTATGACCAATAAAGATCTTCTTGAGGATGGGATAGAAATATGTTATCAACAGTTTCATATATCTTTATCTAAAACAAGATAATAAATTAGATGGCTTGGGTTCTCACTGGAGCTTGTTAGTATACGAAGGATCAACAAAAAAGTTTTTCTACTATGACTCGCTAAGAATGTACAACATTGAGCCGGCAAAACGTATTGCACAGAAGGTATTCTGCTACTTGAATAAAGAGAGTAGAATGATTATGAGTTCATCCCTGTAAGTACTGCACCTCAACAGGAAAATAGTTACGATTGTGGTATTTTCACAATTGCTGTAACTGAAATTATAATCAGTTACTTGTTGCAACTAACCACCTCATACTCTCTTGAAGAGCTTACTTTTCCTTCACTTAGTGAGATTTCAATCTTGACCAAACGTTCCCAGATATCTTACGTTAACCTAAATAACAATTTTATGAAACCTTCCCTCTTAAAAACAGATGCTACTAAAACCTATCAATTTTGTTGAAATTGGCTCAACAGACTCAAAAAAAAGTAGCTCAGAAAAGAACTCTTGTAAAACAAAATGGACCCATATACAAAAAAAACACAAGGAAAACAAAGTTAGTAAAAAAGTCATGACTCAACTCCCAGCAATTATCACACCAAATAGATACACAATTTTAGATAATATAGAATCAACAAAAAACACCAGTATTATAGAATCAAACTTATTGAGCCAACCATGTCAATATAAATACAAAACTAACCTTTTGCACACAACAAAATGCAATCAAACCATAAATCAAACTATCCAGACAGAATATTGAACTTTCAATCTTTTCTGATAGCCAAGGGCATAGTATGAGCCATTATATTGAAGAAAGAAGCAGTAATATCAGAGTCCTTGGAAGCGTCATGCCTAATGCTAGGATTGAACAAGTAATGGAATAGTAGCAGTAAAATCCACTGGAAATGATGCTGTTGTTATCATGGGGGAACTAACAATTTACTACAAAATGATACCAATGCAATATATCGGTCAATAGAGGATTCACTAGCTACACTAAACAAAAAAACTCCTGTTATACTGTGTACAATCCCTCACAGATTTGATCTAGAGAAGTACGACTTGATAAATTCCAAGACTGACTTGATGAATAGCTACATGAGGGAACTGGCACTCCGCCTAAAGTCTACATATATTATTGAATTGGAGCATCTAACCAGATTTGATTATACAAGGCGTGGGCTGCATTTGAATCGAAATGGGAAAATAAAAATCTGCAGACAAATTTTGGACACACTGGCAGTAATATTTTCAAAATCATTTAACCGAAACAAGATTAATTTCATTAATGGAAACATGAAACATGTGATAAAAAGATTTTGTAATGACGAAACTGTAGCATTCGCCCATTGTATTTCCAATGACTTTGGAAGCGCAAAGCAAATGAGTGCTGGAGTAGCCACAACATTTAAGGAAAAATTTGGGAGGCCCAAGCCTTCAGATTGCTTAACAAGAGATTTATCATTTCAGAAACGTCACAATGGATGTGCGGTCTATGGATTGATTACTAAGCAACAATACAACCATAAACCAACTGAGGGCAGCTATAAAAATGCTTTTACAGCACTTGTCAGAGACTTCAAAACTCGAAACTTTCAAAGTCTAGTATGCTCCCCTATGGGTTGCATACGTGATGGATTAGCACCTGAAGTGTTTGCTGAAAACATTGTTAGCTTTCAAATAAAAACAGCAACCCCAGTAAATATTATTAGCTATAACAAAACTCCTTTTAAGAAACTACACAATGGTTACACTTACAACAACCTTATCCAATGTATTCAAAATGCTATCGATGAACTGTACCTAAAACTGAAAATACCTTCTTCCACTGACGCTGAACTGTACTCATTTGTGAACCCGGAGGAGCACACACCCATAGAACAACTTACTACCCAACAAATGATTTCAACAACCAATGTCTCTATCTTGGATACAAGTGAAAAAGATGGTTCAGTGCAAGTTATTAAAAATGTTTCCGGTGAAAAGCAGAGTACTAGTGTTGTGTCGGATAGGTCTGTGTACAGACCAAACGGAGATGTTATTACTGATAATGGTTTTTTAGATTGAGCTCGCATCTGGAGGTGGGTTCCTCACCCTTTTGTAGTGATAACAAACAAGTTAATGATAGAATAATGCAAAATTATACCGGTCACAAACACGCTGACAAAGAAATAAATAAAAAGATCAGAATTTTTCACCAGAATATTGAGCATCTTCCGTCACGATTAAATTCACTTCAAATTATAATTGACGAGGTTCAACCTGATATTTGTGTTATCACTGAGCATAACATTAGAAGTTGGAATTAGAAAGGCTAAATTTGCATAACTTTAGCACTGCCTCTAGTTACTGTAGAGATAGTACTACAAAGGGGGGGAGTCTTAATACTTTCCAGGTGTGATCTAAAAGTAAGTAACATGTCAATACCTTTAGCTGACAAACTATGTGAAGATTTTCAATGTGAATTTTGTATTGTTAAATATACTCTAAATGATTATGTATTTGTACTTGTTGGAATGTATAGGTCCCCATCGTCTGACGTATATGAATTTTTGAGCAGACTAGATATTCTAATTGATTATATTTTAGCAAAATTTAAAAATATTCTGATTGTAGGTGACTTTAACATTAATGTTTTACTTAACAAACCAGATAAAATTGAATTGAATAATATTTTAAAAAGTCATGGATTGAAATACTTAGTGAACTTCCCAACCCGAGTAACTGTGGACTCTGAATCTGCTATAGATAATGTTTTTACTAATATCCCTACAAGTAAAATAAAAGTTGAAGGGATTATAACACTGCTATCTGATCACGATGGCCAATTAATTGACTTGTTAAATTTGAAAAAATCTACAACTGAAAACATTTCAATATCAGAATTTAAGCGTGTCATATCCAAAGAGAGTGTTGAAACGTTTAATTCTTTTCTGGAGAAGGAAAACTGGATCCAAGTATATTTTGCAAATTCGAACCTTAAGTACAAAATTTTTTATGATATATTCAAATATTATTTTGACTTATCATTTCATTTTAAAACAATTAAGGGAACAAAAAAGAAAAACGAATGGGTGACAGTTGAACTTAAAGATGAAAAACAAGAGTTGACTGAAATATATAAAATGGCAAGACACAGTAAAAATAATAATTTGTTTAAGTACCTGAGGAAAAGAAATAGGATTTTTAAGATGAAACTAAACAAAACCAAGAAAAACTATTATGATCATAAAATAAAAATTGCCAAAAATATTTCAAAAGCGTCTTGGGAAGTAATAAATTCTGAGATTGGAAATAAGAACCATCATCAGTCTAAAAATATCACTCTAACAATTGATAATAACTTCTACACTGATCCTTTTATTATAAGTAAAAAATTCAATAACTAGTATGTTAATGTAGTAAATTGTGTGGGGAGTAAACAATCTCTGGATAGCATGAGTTACCCACTTGATCAAATTAGTTACCAAAGACATAATATCTTTCAACCAGCATTTTACCTAAAACCAGTAAGTGAGTCTGAAATAGAACATATTATAGATTCTCTAAAAAATAAGAGCTCTTGTGGTCATGACGAGATACCGATTTCAGTAGTAAAAGCGGCTAAAAAAAATCTATCTAGAGTTTTAAGTCATCTTATTAATTCTGCATTTGTTACTGGAAATTTTCCAAACTTATTAAAAGTTTCAAAAATAATACCAGTCTTTAAAAATGGAAGCAAGCAAAACATTTCAAACTACCGTCCCATATCTCTGTTATCTAATATATCCAAGATTTTTGAAAAAGCCATCCATAATAGATTAGTAGAATACTTAGAAATGAATCAAATGTTGAATATTGCCCAGCACGGATTTCGTGCAAACAAATCAGTAATTACAGTGGCCACCTCATTCTTGGAGTCAGTAATTGAATCAATTGATAAGGGGGAGAAAAAAGTAGGAATTTTTATGGACCTGTCTAAAGCGTTTGATAGCGTTAAGCATGATGTACTTCTTGATAAATTACAAAAAATGGGTGTTACAAAAACATCATTCAAGCTCTTTGAATCTTATTTATCAAACAGAAAACAATTTGTAGAATTATCATACATTCAAAATAACAAAAAAAAAATAAAATTCATTCAGATTTGCAGTTAATAAAAATTTGGAGTACCGCAAGGGAGTATATTGGGTCCAATCCTGTTCTTATGTTACATAAATGATATGCCACAAATAATAAACAATAATAAAAACCAATACTTAACCTTATTTGCTGATGACTCAAATTTAAAATTTTCTGCAAAAACTCTTCAAGAACTAGAGTGGAAATATAGCACAAAAATTGGCATTAGTTAACCAATTCCTAAAAACAAATAATCTGACTTTAAATATTGAAAAGACTAAATTTGTTGCCTTTGCTACAAAACAGAATGGAAATACTGACAAACCAAGGGTACTATATAATACGGATTTAGTTGAAGAAGTAAATACAACAAATTTTCTAGGGCTGAAAATTGATAAGTTCCTTAGTTGGGACGACCATGTAAAACATGTAATAAGTAAAGTTAACTCAGGAATTTATGCACTTAGACAAATGAGATATCTATGTAATAACCAAATGTTAAAATCAGTCTATCATGCACATGTTCAGTCTCACATATACTTTGGAATAAGTCTATATGGTTCAACATCAAAAAAAGAACTTGGATAAACTACTTAAGCTACAGAAAAAAGGGATTCGTATTATGGTAAGTCTGAAAAAATAATGATTCTGTGAAGGAATATTTTACAAAATTAGAACTTTTGACTGTATATAGAATGTACATATATGAAACAATCTTAATTGTAAAAACTGATTCAAGTGTAATTAATGACATACACCCTCACAACACCAGATGGAAAAATACTATAATAACAGAGCACCATCGACTTGAGTTATATAAAAAGAAACCAAATTACATTGGAAAAGTATTTTTAAGGCGTTTGCATGAAAATATTCTAAAGGAAAATGATATTAATATTTTTAAAGCCAAATTAAAAAAGTATATTATAAGCCTTAGTTTATACTCGTTGGAGGAATTCATGTCATTAAAAAGACCAAACTAGCAAATATTTTTAGTAATAAGATTGGCCATATGTATGATGGCATTTTGACACTATTCTTGTACACTTGATGTATTCAAATGAATAAAGATATTTGATTGATTGATTGATATAGTATTATAAAAATTACATCCCTTCCTTGAGCTACCAACAGGTACCATGGAGTACGGAAATTATTTTAATTATAATTAACTAAATAAATTGTTATCTCCATGAAAAATAAATAAGATTATTCTAAATGCGACATAAACATAATATCTTTAAGTGAGAGCGTGGGGGTTAGCGAGGGTTTGTTATCCTTTATGAGCCACAGTTGTCGGACAGAGGATAATAACAGAGATTGTTACATCGCTTAGTTATATTAAAAATATTCTCAGCATCCTCTTTATGTGAATTTTAAAATATCTGAATTCTAATCTATACTCCGTGTATTTTCACTTACCATACGTTTTCTTAACAATATATTCAATTTATTATTTTTATTTTGTTATCTTCCTAAATTTTAAATTTTTATTATATCTTCCAAAAATTATTTCTTTTTGCCTCCTTCAATACCTTAAGGTATACACTTGATAATAAGTTACGCTGGAATGTACATGTTTAGGTAATCTGTAATAAATTGGTAATATTTATTAATAGAATTGAAATGATGTGTCAGCAAGGATATGCTAACGACAGCCTGTTTTGGTTTTTCTACCCACATTTATTAATATAATTAGTAGTAATGCAAAAAAAGCATTTTAAAAGAGTAAGAGTTATCAAAGGTGAGCTGATAGTAGAGCTTGTATCTTCTATCCCTATTCAAAGAACGTCAACTTAAGACCATGCTGAAATTTAAAAAAATTGAAAAGTATAATTCTTGCCACAATATTCATAACAATAATACTGGAAAAAAGTAAATTGGATCATTGTAAATTTTAGATAAGAAAAAACTAGTAACATTCATTTATCTGGAAATTAATTTGTTCAATAAATTACGACATTTTGAATGGTCAGTTAATTTTGTTAAATTTAAAAATTTCTTTATTATTTGGTTAAAACTATAAAAAAATTATTCACTTGATGAGTAATTGTCTTGAGACACTAACTTAGTGTTTTACGAATTTAGACCACTGTTAATATTTTTAGCATATATTATAGCATTATTATATATTATATTATTGTTTCATATATATTCACTGTTTATATTTAGTTTTTAATTATTGTTATTATATATAGTGTATTCAATATTGTGCATTGTTATTAAGTTCAATTGTTTATTGTTTTGAATGTTTAGCAATATTATTTTAATTATATTGTTATATTTATTTATATTAGCAATAAAAGGCAGTGTCCTTTTCTGTCGTATTTTTGAGACATGGCACCATATAAATACTATGATATATTAAGGATTTAGACTAGTCAATTGCATTTATATAAATGTCTAAAAATAAATGACGAATCTTAAAAAATGTATAACCATTATTATTCATTAGTTATTCTGTAGCCTGATAAAAGTGAATTCAGTGAATTTAAAACTACTTATTTTGTAAAATTATGAATTCTTAGTATGTACTGAAAAATAAACACCATGATTGTTATTTGTCTTTCACTTCACCTTTTACCCTCTTAACATTAACACTAGAGGGAGTTAGGCTGTATCTATAGAGACTTGGAAATCCAGTGGATTTTTAAACATTGACTGCAGAAGCGTGGAGAGAATGATTAGTATAGCCGCAGTGTAGATGTTAATTTGTAGTATAAGGATCATAACAGTACAAGGTGCTGATAAAAAGTGCTACAGTCACACACAGGATTTGAATGTGTGCTATTACTGTCTCAAATTTGAATTCGGACGTATTAGACTCTGCCACTATCGGCTTCCCATAAAAACAGCATGCCCCCCATAATGTAGATCTAAAAAACCCAAGCAAAGGGGACTGATGACAAAGAAGACGAAATAGAATTACTTGCTGATGAAAACATTAAAAGACCCTCAAAACAATGCTAATAACCATAACGAATACTTCTCTAACATAATAGACAATATCTTTGTCAAACGCAGACAAATTAATACACAACAAAAACTTTAAAACTATTCCATTACTGGCAACAATACTTCTTTCCACGATACTAGAGGAAATAAAAAATTCAATAAAATCTAATCATTCAGCTAGTCTGGATGAAATATCTTTTAAAATTTTGTGGGGTCCGGACCCTCCTTGCTGACCAGGCGCGGCTCCAGAATGACTTCTCGGGGGGGGCAAACCGTGCAGGTTGCCTACTTACAGGGGCAATAAAACCCAAAAAAATCGTGAAATGAGAAACAGGGAATGGGGAAGTGTTTACACGAAGAAAAATGAGGGCACATTAATGGTACAGTGCAATAAGAGTATTTTATTCATGAACAATTCTAAAAACATAACATATCGAATTTCCAATTTCTACTACTACACTGTCAAGCTTAATTAATCCAAAGCAAATTCTAGCCGATGCTTACCACCTCTCGTCTTAGCAAATCTATCTATTACTTTTTCAATATCTACATTAACATCTCTGTGCGTAAGCATGAGGGCCAATCTAGTTAAGCGGTCTTGGCGCATTGTGCTTCTTAGCCACGTCTTAAGACGCCTCAATCCTGAAAATGACCTTTCTGGGGTTGCGTTGCTCACAGGGAGGGTAGTCAAAATAACTAAGAGGTGGTTAATTAACTGGTATGCCTCCTTATCGCAAGATTGAAGAACATCTGCAGATGACTTTGACTTTGGTAAGTTGTTTGGACCCCCTCTCGACCACTTACTGTACCATAATTCCAATTCGGCGCTGAGCTGCAGTTTTGCCATTTCAGGACTACTGCAAGGCAACAATGAAAAAAATGAGTCTACAAACTGTGTGGCTTTTTGTTTTAGGTCCAAGTCAGCCGCAGAACTTAGCATATTCTCTGGTAGAAGCCAAGGTAAATTGAATACTTGTATTACTTCGGGTGGAAATCGGTCTTTAAGGTCCATCACAATGAAGTCAAGGAGAGGATTGAAGACGGCTAGACGGAAGTACTCTTGCGGTGAGTCCGTTGAATAGTTATCTCGGAATCCTTGACGGATACATCTTCTTGGAATTCGAATGACGACATCAAGAATTTTGGTCATGTCTTCGATTTTCTTCCAGATGCCTTTGAAGTGCTCAACATTATTCTCACGGCGCGAAGACAAAACCGACACAAGGTTAGATATTTCTGACGTCGCTATGTCCAAAGTGAGTGAGGACTTCTGTAACAGTTTACTGACAGGCAAGGTGGTCGCGAGAAGATCACTAAGACAGAAAACAGCCACAAGGAAAAAGGGGTCTGTCAACGCTGCGCGGAGCTGGACAGCCATACTAGATGAAGACGTATCGGCCCATTCGCTGATTTCATCCAGACACTCGATAACTTTAGGCAAATCCACTGTGTACTGTAGAACACCATCATGGCGCTCAATCCACCTTGTCTCGCAAAGACCTGACAGTTGATGACCCAGCTTAGTTTTAAAAACCGTATTTCTCTTAGGAGAGTCATCAAAAAAAGTCACACAGCTCTTCATCGTTCCGATGGCATTTCTAATGCTGATAACTTGATTTGACTTCGAAAGGGACAAGTTTAATTTGTGACTGAAGCAGGGAGTGCGAAGGGCGTTTCTCGCATACTTCTGTATCTCTTGCACCGCACCCTTCAACTCTGAAACCATTACAGAGCAGTTATCTGTTGCAATTCCAATGCATTTGTCAAGGTTCAGTCGTAGCTTCTGCAGCATGCGTATAACGATAAGCCCTATTGCTTCCCCTGTTAACTTTGTTTCAGTTGCAGGTTCTCTTCGTTCTCCTTCCTGTTCATCATCCTGTTCTGCTTCATTCTGTTTTTTCTCTGTTTCTAAAATGTCGTCAAATGTGTCAATGAATCCTACGAAGCTTTCGTGGACCTGCCCTGCACTTGTAACGTATCTGATGACTAGACTCAATTGAGATTTGTGTGATATGTCCGTTGTTTCATCGAACATTATTGCAAAATACTCTGCGCTACGTACTTTTTGTAAAATACTTTCAAGAATTTCATCACCAATGCAATTAATAAGGCCATTTTGAGTATTCTTCCCCACGTACGTTGCCCGGGCAGATGAAGTCATCAGATGTCGCTTGAGTCTCTCATCACCTGATTGCGTCATTAACCTAAGTACTTCTCTAAAGTTTCCCTGATTGCATACAGCACTGTTGACATTTTTTCGAAATAGTTCATCTTTTTCAGGGTACAGTTCACCGTCATCTCTATGACCTCGAAAAGCTAAACCCTGCCGCCCAAGAAACATGCAAGCCCTGATGATTGGTTCCAGCCGCTCTCTATTGCTTTTGATTTCATCGACGCGTTGCTGATTTATTCGGCTTGCAACTTGAAGTTCCGGCTTATGGTAAATTAGCATGAATTCTTTGCCAGCCTCAACAGCTTCTTTGTGGTATTTCAAGCTTTCATGGCAATCTAAGTGACCATCCTTACCCACCAGTTTCTTGAAATTAGTAAGTGGTTCACTCACAAGTTTGCCCAACCTCATAGCCTTATTATGACCTGCTTTACCGCTCACTGAAAACAAGGCGCAGTACTTGCAGTACAGACCTCTATCACGATGAGAAAGAACAAGCCAGGAACGATATTTATCTAAGTGCCCTTGGTTCAAATATCTTTTCCTTAAAGTCCCATCTTTATTTTTCATAGAGGTGGAACTGAATGGTAAATCATAATCAGGGGGGCCGCCAAGGATTTTCTAATAATTGGTACTTTTTGTGATCAGAAATAGTTTCCCCTTTGCCTATACAATCACCAATATCATTCGCAACCCAATAAGAAGAAGCACTGGAGGTACCAGGAGGTTGACCGATGGGTTGAGTTGGCTCCGGGTCGCTGATAGTTGATGAGGGGGCTGGTGAGGGCGACTGCATTGGCGATGGTGATGGAGTTGGTGACGGGGAAGGCGACGGTGACATCATCGGAGACGAAAATGAAGAGCTGCCCGGGGCCGGCACCGACTCCGTACATGGCCCTGTCACTGAGGTTGAAGCTGGTCTGAAGAAGGAGTCGATTCGGCGCGTCGTTGAGTTGGCAGACTTTAAACGCTTCGCCTGAAATTTAAAAAAACAACAACACTGAAATAAAAAAATATGGCCACAAAATCAGAGTATTTATTTCCAAAGCGCCCGCGCGTGGTAGGACTACGACTTGTCCTTACATACCTTTGATTCATCCCTGCTCTCATCGTCGCCTGCAGGACCTGGATTCCGTTCGATGCCTGCCTCCAACAGCAGCAAGAAGCCCACGAGCCCATTAAAAAAACTCCTTCCGCATTTGAGAGTCTGCAGGTAGGATGCACTCTGCGACCAACCCAAACTTGTGGTGCTACAAAAGGAAACAACAAAAAAAGCAACACGTAAATATCTAAAATTTCTATTTCATGCTTGCATGTACCGTTCCTGTTATCGTTATCAGTGCAAAGAAATTAAAGGATGACAGTAATCTTATCTTACCTGGCGCAACGCCTTGAGAATCGCCAAGGGTTCTGTGTCTGATGGGAACCGATAGGGGTAGCATCCCGATGCCGCGCCATACCGCGTTCTCGCCACAGGCACCGCTGGCCTCACCCTTCCAGCGTGGGTGCCCACGGCGGCCCGCCACTGGGTCACGTCGACACCCATAGCGCAGCGCGACACAGCACAGGAAGACGCACAACTTTCTACGATACGATTCAAGCACTGCACTGCCCTTTGCAAACAAGTACCGACTCGCACGACACGAACGCATGAAACAAAACAAAACAACCACCAGCCACCAGTCCAGCGCGAGCGCGAGACAGCAGCGACCGCCCGCCGAGCCGTCGAAGGGCAAGGGCGCGCGGGGAGGGAGGGCGGTGTCAATATCAGAGCCGAGCCGAGCCGGGCCGGGGCTGGGGCAGGGCAGGGGGAGGGCGGCGTCTTCTTGGAGGCGGGCGCGACGCGACGGCCGCGGCACCAACAGAGAGGTGTCTCGTGTCAAGCCAAGCCAGCTAGCCCCCAAGCGCGCGCGCGCGCTGGCCGCACACCGCGCGACCGCCCGACCGCCACGCGCTTTGGCGCTCTCTGTTCTAGGTCCTAAGTCTCGCGTAAAATGCCTAATTTTTGCCATCCGAGCCTGATTCTCGGGGGGGGGGGCAAAAGCCCCGTGGCCCCCCCCTGGAGCCGCGCCTGTTGCTGACTAGGTTACTCACAAACCAGTACTGTAACAGTGGAGTGATCTGGATGGTGTGAGAAGGACAGGGAATAAAATATCAGATAGAAATAGATAATAATAAATAAATTATATATTTATTTATCAAATCAGAAACAGATTTTTCTTAACCAATGAAAACAAACCTAACTTCAATTCAATTGTTCGTTCTCAGTAATCATTCATTATAAGTAGTCTATTAATCTAAATTACATTATAAGTTAGTACAGTGAAATTTAAATAACCAATAATAATTAGTTATTTCAAAGTAGTCTAACAGACTAAATATTAAATTGTAATGACTTGGTTAAATCTTTGTCTAAATAGCACACATGTAGATTTAGCCTGACCCAGGTTCTTTTAACAACTTAATAACGTCAGTTCAGTAACAGTATGATCCTAATACCGAGCGTGGTCGGTTGGAAATGTGTTACCACGGTACAGAGTACAGGGTATTGGACGTAATATTAACTAACCACGTTATTTTGGTAATAGGTTATTGACAAATAACGGTATTTCCTACGTCTACTTAGAAGTGAACTTTTTGTTAAAGAAACCTTAAGCTTTACCAACTAGTAGTGTTTTGTGAGTTTTTTTCCTTAACACATACAGCATGAGTAAATGAGACTATACCATGATGTGTATATATAAACTAAACTATACATATTTTTGAAATAAGAAAGACCTAAATAATAAAATAAAAATGTAAAATCTTTCTGAAATAAAACCGATTTCTTATTATATAGTCGTAAAAATTCTATTTTTGCAAATGTACACTTCCGTATACAGAAAAGCAAAATGAAGACAAATATTGTAGAGAAGTTATAGCATGACCGGTGACTTCGAGATGCGCCGTAGGCAAAGACGGAACTAAAGTGGTGGGGGGTGGAGCGGCTCAGTCTGTTGCCGTATTTAGCCTTGAGAACTTCGGTCACCAGTCTTCTATACGTGTCGCCCAAAAAACGTTCGCTTGTGCCAATTCACGAGTTGTAATACAATTTGTGAATTAATTGCGTTGTGCTTATTACGTTTTAAGTAAAGAGTTTGTGATGGATCGTAATGTAAAAAGTAAAATTGGAGGTAGAAAGGTTATACACGGCCAAGCAAGAGAAGTGATTGCAAATGTTTACCATTTTATGAAACGGGAAGCAGAAACCAACACACGTATAAATTTGAAGAAAGTTCAACAGCGTGTCGTAGAGGCAACTGGAATTTCTGAAAGTACGCTGAGACGAATTTTGAAGGAGGAAAAAAAATAAGTCCAATTGGCAATTCTTTTAGTACGCCCAACAAAGTAAGAAAACGCAAACATACTAAAAGTGATCTGGACAATTTTGATTTGGGTGTAGTTCGAAGAACAATAAATAATTTTCATCGACAACGGGGTTTTGTTATGTTAACTATTGCGTGTGGATCGTTGGCGTTATTGTTATTTTAAGTATATATCATTAAATTAACTTGATATAAGTTGGTAGATAAAACTGAGTTTTTTCTTATTCTACTGTGTATATTGAGAAATTAGTTTAACCAGTTTTATTTTAATTTAGCAGCTAGGCTATGTCAGTTGAAAATTTTGTAGTGTATAATTGTATCTACTATCGTAAATCCTGAAGCTTACACGGTTAGTATTTGATAAATTGAATTTTAATGGCTAACAAAGCGTAAACAATTACAATTCTGAACTGTTGTCGTCATTGGAGATCAAGAATAATATAAATTCCTACCCCTTCCCAATTTATGAGAACCCTTTCTTACCAACAGGTATCTCTACTGCGAACTCATTAAGAAGGGTGAGCTATGAACACAATTGATCGGCAGAACATAGTCATTGTCAAGATCACGTACATCCGGTCCCAATATTTCCAAGATTTCCTGTATTGAATTCCCCATCATAAAAGTCCGTCGCCGTAACTACAAAAGAGTCTAGAAATGTTCAAATATTCTCAAGCTCTCCTATACTAAATTGCTCATCATAAAAGACCACTGTGATAAGAACATAAGGATCTAGAAATGTTGGCAAACACTACAATATTCGGCTCCCGCCACCACTATGAGCCGGGAGCCGAAAACTCAGTAGGGGTAGTAGCACCGTATTCACTCCCCTACTCTAGATTGTGCCCCCACGCGCTCACCTCCTCCACTCCTCACGCGCATCCCACCGGCTATAACTGCCCTACAATACTGTTCTTACTCTACAAATAGATATTTACACAATAAAACTTATCATTTTATCACTATAACTAACTTAAAAAGGGGGAAAATACTAAATTACTTTCACACTCATAGATACAAGCTGTAGGTATCGGTTGTGTGTCCTTATCTTAAATCTATTCAGCGCAATCCCAGCACAGCAGTTCCGCGTGAGACAAGCACAGCCACGCTTTACACTGCGTACAGAAATACTTGGTTTTGCTGTCTTTGCACAGAGAGCACCTGCCTCGTTGTCCTGGTTCAGGGTTTTCTTTTGCAGGAATAGGAGTTCCCGAAAATGTTACAGCTAAGGCTCGAATTTCCCTAGGTAAGTTGCCTTGTTGTGCCCGAAGTGACATGTAAGGTTGTAAGAGTGACCGTCCTAAGTCCTTGATAAAGTTACGTCTCGCAATGTTGTTTTGATTCCCTTTTAGGACCACATAGGCGTTCAATGCTGCTATGGTTATAAAGAAATAAAATAAACAGTGGCCAACGTCGTGTACCTCTTGGAACTGTATACTCAGCGCACATAGCATCTACAACATCTACACCACTTTTGGTGGAATTTATGTTATTATCGAAGGGTTTTTTCTGGTCACCAGTAGTTGGATCTACTTCATTGCTGTGGTGCATCGTTGACAACATCATGACACATTTGTTACGTTTTGGTACGTAAGAGACCAAGGTCATATGGTCTTGAAATCCGAAAATGCTGGAGTATTGTTCTCTTCCCCTTTTTTCCACAAAGCATGGAGGTATCTGGGGTTTGTTTTCTTTTTTAAAGTCCCAACAATTGTTAGTTTTTGGTTTTTCAGAAGCTCATTGGCAGACTCATACGAGGTGAACCAGTTGTCTAAGGTAACGTTCCGATTACTTCCCTTGATAGGTCCAACCATCCTATCAACAACATCCTTGATTTTGTTACTTACTGCATAGGGGCCATCCGGTTGTTTTTCACAATACACCTCCAGATTTTTTACGTAGTAAGTTTTCGAGCATGCCAGCGTAAATACCTTTACACCATATTTTTTTGGCTTACTTGGAATATACATCCTAAATTTACAGCCTCCCCTGAAAGGAACAAGAGACTAGTCTAGTGTTGCACATTCCGAAATTGAATAATATTTTCTGCAGTTCAAAACGAACATATCACACAATTCTCTGAGTTGAGCTAAATTGTCTTGGCTTTTTCTGAACCCCTTGTTTCAATATCGTCAAAGCGAATACATCTAGTCAGGAACCTAAATCGTCTCAAGGACATTCCCGCCCTGAATATTTCCACTCCGGTTCCATCAGTACTCCAAAACTCTCCAGTGCTCATTTTACTTCCATGTAAAACCGCACTAATGTACAAAATCCCAAAGCAAGCTTTTATTTCTTCAGTTGTAGTAAGTTTTGCTACATTTGGATCATGAACATAATTTTCTTTTACAGTATTTATAAATATATTTGTTGACCCTACAACCAAATCAATTAGTGGTTCGTTGAAAAACAAAGACCATGCTTCGATAGGATTTTGTACCGTCATTGCCTCTCGTATGCTTCCCGGTAAATGAAGAGTAACAATATTGTGAGCTCTTGTTCTCACATTTTGATTGGGTGGATTTTTTAGCTATTATGTTTTGTTTATCTTTCCCCATAAATTTTGGTTCCCTTCGTCGTCGTACTGGATCAGAATTACGCGCTGTAGAAGGACCTGGTAAATTTATATTGATATCTCTACTTTCTTCACATACCTGATCGTCAGTATTGTCTTCTCTTTGCTGTCCAGCTTCGTTGTCACTTTCCTCTTCATGTTGTCCTGCTTCACAAACTTCATCCAAATCAAATTCACTTTCTGTATCATGGTCACTGTATATTTCAAAGTTTGGATCAGCGTCATCAGATTCACTCTCACTGTCTCGTAAAAATAGTCTGTCAATTTCACTGCTTCTGTCAATATGTCTATGAGCCATATTTATTTAAATGGTCTAAAACTTCATTACAATAAAAAACAATCGTATATAAACACTTTTCCTATGTAAAATTGCCGATGAAATAAAATAAGAACAATTCGAAATATATGTAAAAACGTGACGCCAACGGACGGGCTGGGCCTACCAGCCCCAAAACTTAATCAATCACTTATTACGCAAAGACTGATACGTGGGAAACTCCGCAAAATGGATTTATAAAATGTATTGTCAGCTTCTTGTCTTATTACGTACCACTCACAAAATTCCATTCGCCTGGAACATGGCATGACTCGTCTGCTCAGGGATGGACAACAAATCTAGTCTTGCATTGTTCACAATTTTGATATGGAGCACCATCAACTCAAGGGCTCCATGTTGGAGGGAAGTTTGTAAGGCTGTGGTTTCCTAGACGCGTAATAGTTGCGCTGCGGCTTTTACCTCGGTCGGAAAACGCAGCCGCTGTCCAGTGGTTTCCTAGACTGCGTAGAATACACTCGGTAACATGGCTTCACGTAAAAATTGCTAGCGGCTGCACTAATGCTATACAGTGATTTAGATCATGACATGGGTATTGTGGCAGTACAAGCTTTGAAAAAGCGTAAACATTGCAGTGAGATGTTCAAAAGAAGAGACAGTAAAGGTGCTTACAATTTATTAGTGACTAAACATTTAATAGACATTGAAATGAAGTTTAAAGAGTACTTTAGATTCACTAAAGAACAGTTTTCGTATCTTGCTAATTTAATAAAGGACGACTGTTCTACAGAACCAACAAACCGAGTGAACAATCCGATGTCTTCTGAGATGAAACTGGCAGTTACTGGTGGGTGAAATTCCAAATATAGCGGTCAAAATTATTGCAGTAAAGAAAACCAACACACGTAGGTGTACAAGTGGTTTTACTTGACGCAAGGATAACAATGAGTATAAGTATTTCTCAATAAACATGTTTATTTGATATAAAATTCATATACATAGTTATAGGATCTACATGTAGAGAATCACACAACGATTATTTTTTAACACTTACTGTCGCTCATCTTCTACGTCATCAAGAAAGCGTAATCCATCCCAATAGGTCACTCTTTTTTTCTTCGCTGATTGGCCTGTTCCTGAAGCTTCACTTTTTCTGTGACGTTTAAAATTGTCTCTTATGATTCGCTTCTTCGACTTACATTGTTCTCCTGTAAAAAATAGTAAGCTAGGTTAAGCTATCAATTATGCAAAGAGATACTATTAAAATAAATGTAATATTACGAGTAGTTTGTTAACTTCTGCATATGTTTTCAGGTTTTTGGAAACTGGAGAATCATTAAGAGCCATGGAATTCTCATATAGAATTTCACATAGTATAATATCGAACTTTGTGCCTGAAGTCCTAGCATCACTAAAAAATAGTTTGCAAGACACGTTTCCTTCCTCCAGCATCTCAAAACAACTGGTATTTTTTTGACTTTAAAAAGGCTTTTGACTTGGTAAATCACAAAATACTCCTAAATAAACTTAAGACATCCGGTATCAGCGGTTCCGCCTTAAGTTGATTCAATAGCTTTTTAACTGGGAGAAAGCAAACAAGTGAGAATAGGTAACCACCTTAGTACTCCCTCAATAATTAGGACAGGAGTTCCCAGGGTTCCGTTATCTCTGCAACTTTATTCTTAATTTTTATAAATGATAGTTACAAACTAATTATAAAGCAAAAGTATTTGCATTTGCTGATGATTTGGCTTTATTTTACTCTCATTCTCATGTAAATTGCTTGGGAGATATTATGGCTCATGATATCGCAAAATTAAAAAATTAGTGAGAAGCTAACAGAATGATAGTTTATGTTGACAAAACAAAGTTTATCAATTTTAGCCTTTCAGATTACAACATTCCGTTCACTTTAAAATTTCATGATTATAATTTTAGTTATATTGATTGCAACTGTCAAAATATAGAAAAGGTCAATAACATTAAATATTTAGGTATAGTCTTTGATAGTAAGTTGACATGGGAAACCCGTATAAGCGACCTTCATAAGAAATTACGCACGTGAATAAAAATTTATATTTTTTAAGAACTGTTGTGATAAAGAACTATTAAGAACATTGTACTATGCACTAATCCATTCAAGGACGCAGTATGGAATAAATTGTTGGGGTGGGACGTTTAAATATCAATTTGAAAAATTAAGAGTTACGCAAAAACTACTTCCTCAAAATAATGTTAAGTAAAGAAAAAACTGACAGTTCATTTTACGTTGATTTGAAAATATTGCCGATTTCAACATCTGTTTGTATACAAGATGTTAAGAACCTTCTTTATAAGAAGCGGGAATCATGGGAACCAACATGTAGTTTACTCTACCCGTAATGTACAACAGGGTACAATAAGAATTCCTAAAGTGAATAAAGAAATGTTTAGGCATTCTTTTCAATACCTTGCTCCTAAATGTTTTAATCAAATGCCAATTTCTTTTAGGACTCATTTTAAAAACAAATTCTGTGGTGTTCAGGGGAAAAGGGGATAAGTGCCGTTTTATTAACTTGCGGGAAATGCAAAAACAAAGTTTGAATGTTTATTGTAAATCTGGTTATTATTGACTGAGTTCATAATATATTGTTTTTAATTCTATAATTAATGGACTATTTAAATATATAATTATCTTAGCTAAATAATTGTTCAGTATTTTTTTATTAATTTTTTTTAAAGTTTTTGTACAACTTATCCCCTTTTACCCCAACCTTTAAATATATATCCTCTTATTCTCTAAATATTTGTTATTTATATCTCATTGAGACAGGTGAATAATAACATGAAATACAGTACATAATCTTTAATGAACATTTCCTACATGACTAGTACATGTACGTTGGCTACATCAGTCTTCACTCTCTTGACCTTCATTGGTTATATCTGGGAGAATGTCTGGTTTGTCAGTTGATGGAAGGTTATTGTAGTAGTCATGGAATACGGTTGGTATGAGATTAGCATACTGATTAAATCTTTTTTCTTCTTTTCAGAGATCGGGATTCTTCCACTATATGACAGCGGTGGCATCAACTTGTTTCTTGACTGCCCTGCTTTGATCACTGAGATGGATTTGAACGGTACATCTTCATCCAAAGTGTCTTTGTAGAGTACTCTATGTGAATTTTTAGTGAATCGCATCCACTTTACATTTCGCCATAAAGAACAGTCTCCATTGTCATCATAGATTTTTCCATTCCTCACAGGAATCCGTAGGGGTCTAGTCTTTTCTTGACTAGTTTCATACAGGCCAGCGTACTGGAAAAAAATCCTGCTTTTGCATTTTCACAACTTTAAAATTTAGTCTTTCCTCCAGTTTGACGAACTAGTTGGATCCAATCATGAGGATATTTGTGCATGGTCACCATCGCATTCCATATGTGTATGTCCAGGTATCAAGGATTTGTGATCAATGGTTTCCAAATGGGTATGATTTTTTCACTGTTGAGAGGAACATGGCAAGCATATTTGAATTTCTATTCTAGCCTCCGCATCGTGTCCTGAATACAAAATAACATATTTCAGCTGTTCAGGAATATTGTTTAGATGTTTAGCCACACACGACCCTATTTGATTTGAGCCTCTTCCTCCATCTACTTCGCTCCATATATAGCAGTAAGCTTGGTTGTCTTTGCTGTCATGGATTGTCAAATTGAAGGTCCATAATTGACGTTTATAAAATACCACTGAAGACTGAAGATGAGGGATTGGGAGACATTGTTGAAGGTCAAAGGTTAATGTAGTAGATTTGTCATCATTCATGGTTTTCTTTTTGTCATTCTCTTTAGATGTGTAAGCTCTGTCTGCTAACTCATGATGTTTTGCTAATGCATCCTCAACCAGGGTTTTCTCATCACCCTCAGTGCACTGTATCTGCATAGCAAGTTTGTCACAAGTGTGACATGTATCGTTTTTAGGGGATTTTATCGACAAATTCATTTGATGGAACAATTTTTCATATACTGTCCGACTTACTGGAGGATTGGATTTACATTTTTGTTTATACTCCCTATATAAAGATGATAAAGTGTAATGAGAAGGCAGATACCGCTTCTCAGAATGTCTTCGAGAGTAATGACTCTCGTAAGACGGTACTGACAAAATGTGGTCTCGAGCACTCTTAATTACTTCATCAGCTAAAAGCATTTGTTGGTTTATTTTTTCCTCTGTCATCGTTTGCAACTACACCAGCAATGGATTTTGTGACTTGGAAACATACTACTTCCAGAAACTTAGCACTTAAATAAAAAAAACTCTCATAAAGCATTTCTTACAAATTTGACAAAGCTCACCTGAGATGCGTAAATGATACTCATGTGTAACAGATCTATTCTTTTGTTTTGAATGTACCTTCTCATGGGTTGTGATAAGACTAGCAATGTAAAAAGTTCTTTTAGAATATTCCCCTATATTCCAAAACTCATGGAATAACTTTCTAGTGTCTTCCTCCACAAAGTGCTGTTTACATTTACGTTTACAATCCTCCAAAGGTCTCCATTTTTTTCCCTTTAATGTTTTTACCACTTTCTGTTTCATATTCCTTTCCTGAATTTCTACTTAACTTTCTCATTTCCCTAAGCTTCCTAGATCTACCTTTTAAACTAACCCTTTCTTTTCGCTTTTTAAAAGGTATATCAACACCTACTTGAATTTCCTGTAACATTTCAGCTACCACCACCAAGCTGTTGGCATCATCACCTGCATGATTTGGTTTGGAGCTTGTTGGTACTTTTCTCTTTGTGGTATTCTTAACAACAGGAACATCTTCATCGGACTCTGAAGAACTGTAGTTTTCTGGTAAATAGGCGGATCTTCATCCGAGTCCAACCACGTATTTGGATCCATGTCTTCGAGGAAATCTGAAAAAAAAAAAAAACTGATAACGATGTACTGAAACATTTTCTTGTAGAAGTTATAATAAATACTGTTCATAATATTTATTTCAACAAAATATCATGCTACTTTTTCAATGATAATAACATTAATGTAATCCTAGGGATAACATTAGATTGGTAATCTAATCAACTCAAGCACCAGTTTAAAATGTATTGGAAGTGAAAACTGGAAGCTCACTAAACACAATAGCCTATTCATTCATTGTAAATATCATAACCTAAAAATTAAAAGCCGTATATAACACTATAATAATAACATAATTATTAACTTACCTGTAGATTGTGATGGTCCTGCTTCAATTACATCTTTTTCACTTTGTTTGCACAATGAAATTAATGTGTGAGTTCTATTTAAAAAAATATTTTATTTCTATTTTAAGTAGTGTTTAAAACTTAATAACTTTAGTGTCAAAAATCAGAGAAAATATAAAAATGTTGGGAAAGTATGGAGTCAATTTCTCAGCTGTTAACTATCAGATGAGTGCTTTTTTCAACATGTGTTTTTCTAACTTATCCCATTTTACACAAACATTGAGTTTGATAGTGTCGCCTTTTGTGTTCGGGTAAAACGGGATAAGTTGACATATCCCATTCTTCCCAAACAGTAATTCTCCCTCAGTGAAGTAACTCCTTTTTCACAAGTAAATAGAACCTCCTAATATTCTCTTACAACTTATCCCATTCTTCCCAAACAGTAATTCTCCCTCAGTGGAGTAACTCCTTTTTCACAAGTAAATAGAACCTCCTAATATTCTCTTACAACTTATCCCATTCTTCCCAAACAGTAATTCTCCCTCAGTGGAGTAACTCCTTTTTCACAAGTAAATAGAACCTCCTAATATTCTCTTACAACTTATCCCATTCTTCCCAAGCAGTAATTCTCCCTTAGTGCAGTAACTCCTTTTTCACAAGTAAATAGAACCTCCTAATATTCTCTTACAACTTATCCCATTCTTCCCAAGCAGTAATTCTCCCTCAGTGAAGTGACTCCTTTTTCACAAGTAAATAGAACCTCCTAATATTCTCTTAGAACTTATCCCATTATACCCAAACACAGTTGGGAATCTCATGAACACAATACTATACTTAACTCATTTTGCACAAAAAATGAACTTATCCCCTTTTTCCCGAACACCACAGAATTGTACTAAATTGCTCAACTGGCTTTTGTTGCAGGAAGATTTTAAGTTTTTAAATTATGTCCTCAGATAAAATGTAGTTCAGTTAGTTTAACATGAATTGGTATATTTACATGAATTGGATTCGACTGAATCCACGTCAAGTTGATTTGCTTCTGAATCCACATCAAGTTGATTTGCTTCCTCGTTCAATCTCAGGCCTGATTGGCCTGCTCTTCCACGTTGAAAAGATCTGCTTCTGAATCCACGTCAAGTTGATTTGCTTCGTCGTTCACTCTCAGGCCTGATTGACCTGATCGTCAACGTTGAAAAGATCTGTTTCTAAATCCACGTCAAGTTGATTTGGTTCCTCGTTCACTCTCAGGCCTGATTAGCCTGCACGTCCACGTTGAAAAGATCTACTTCTGAATCCACGTCAAGCTAATTTGCTTCCTCGTTCAATTTCTGGCCTGATTGGCCTGCTCTTTCATGTTGAAAAGATCTGCTTCTGAACAAGGGCGGATCCAGGATTTTTGTGAGGGGGGGGGGCGGTCTGAGATTTTGGGAGATTTTTTACACATATGATTCATGTTGGTAGTCAAAGCTCTGTAATTTGACATATAATGTTATTATTGTATACTAATGAAAAAAAGGGCTAAAGTGATAAATGAAAACAATGTAATATTTCCAATAAACTGTATATAATCTGACAAAAGTTGTAAAAATACAAAATTTTATCTTTAAAGTACAAAATCGAGTCTTCTGTTTTTTTGGCTTGCAAATCTGTTAATGACTTTTTCGGGGCATACTTCGATGTCCCTGTGCACGTTTAGCAGAGCGAGTCCAGTCAACCTATCCTCTGCCATCCTTGTTTTGATCCATGACTTCAATTTTCTCAGAGTTGAAAAAGATCGTTCTGCCGTTGCTGTTGGAAAAAACAATAAGTTCTAACAGATTGGCAAAAAAAGGTCAAATGTTTCATACCAATGAAAAAAATACTTTTTACTAACAACCACACGATTTAAGAAAATACTATTAGTTTTACTGGTTTTAGAAATTATCTGCTAATAAATAATTTTGAAAAAATAGTATAAACAAAAATTACTTACCTATTGAAATTGGAAGAGTAAGCAGAATTTGTACCAAAGCCCTTAGAAGAGGGTAGCTGTTTTCATTTAATGCTTCAAAACATTTCATTGCTTTAGTTATAGTCTTAAATTCATTATAATTAGGAATGTTCTTGAGGGAGCATACTTCGTTCATAAGTTTCAGTAGCATCGTGTTTTTGTTCAATGACACTAAACTGCAATACTTCATACATATGGGCTCAAAACTAGATTTCATATCCACTATTTTGTCCAAGTTTGTCGGAACGGTTAGGTTCAGCATATAACACTCCAGTGAATCGCTTGAAAATCTATCTGTCATATCTGCAATAATGTTATCCAGGATTGTTATGTATGCGGATTTTTTTCCAATGTTGTATTGTACATTCCCGACTGTCACTGGACGTTGAGGGGTAGTTTGGTCTATTTACTTGCTGTCCCACAATTCTTGGAATACGAACTTCTATGCCCATAGACTCCATAGTCTTTTCAGCAGTATTGAAAATCAGAGAAAAGAATTGATCAGGATTTTGCCTTTTATTCTGAAGTACTTTTATTGTGTGCATTACTTTGTCTCTTGCTGAACACAAGTCTATGGTTTCTGACTGAAGATATTTACTAAGAACACAGGTTGCATCCGTTATATCACTAAGACAATGCATAGTTATTATAAACTCGCAAGTGGAGATAGAGCACAATAAGCAATTTGCTTTGCTTGCTGTTGAGCTATCATTCCACTTTGAGACAATTTTAAGTGCCTCGGCTATTTTTTGTTAGGTCTTCTGTAAAGTCAAAAATTGATTCATGCCGTTCTACCCAACGGGTCTCACAATATCCTCTCATTTGATGTCCCAGTACTTTTTTCAAAATAGAGTTCCGTTTGGCCGAGGAGGTGAAAAATCTAGAAATCTCTTTTACAGTGCCTACTGCATTTCTCACGCTTTGGACTTTATTGCACTTTGAAATAGCCAAATTCAATGCATGATTACTGCAGCCACATAAGGTGCTGTTTATGGCAATTTTTTTAATTTCTGTCACTGCTCCTCGCATGTCAGACATATTGACAGAGCATCCATCACAACCGATCCCTACACAGTTATTCATGTTCAAACCAAGCTGTTGCATGAATTTCAGCACAGACTGTCCTAAAACCTCCCCCGTGATAACAGGTTCAACTTCTTGATCAGAATAGTTCGTACCCGTACCGTGGAGATCAACAAAACCTACAAAGTCTTCTCTTATAGCATTGTTATACAGGTAACGTAAAGTAAGGCTTAGCTGAGAAGTATGAGACGCATCTGTTGATTCGTCAAATATTATGCTATAATATTTAGCTTCTGATACTCGTTGAGTTATCACTTCCAAAATTTCATCAGAACAACATTTTATAAGGCAGTTAGCTGTTGTCTTGCTGATGTAAGTGGCGTTTGCTCCTGCAGACTTCAAATGATCTTCAAGCTGAACATCCCCGCTATCTATTCTAAATCGCAAAAGTGCCCTGAAATTGCCGTCATTTTGTACTGGATCATCTCCAACTTCAATCAAACTGCCATCATCCCTATGACCTCTAAGGGGTATGTTCTGCCTACCATGCAACAAAATAGTTTTAATTATTGGCACAAGCCTTGCACGATTCTGCATGGTTTGGGCCTTCCTATTTTCGTTTAACAAATTAAGAATTTCTCCCTCAGGGTTTTCAAAAACAGATATAAAATGTTTGGCGTCAATTTCAGCATCTTTGTGATATTGTGTCGCTGCGTGACTTTCTAAATCTCCGTCCTTGCCTGAGAGTTTAGCATATTTCTGTAGAGGTTCAGTAACTAATTTCTTTAAAGAAACTGTATGCTGTCCTCTAACTAACTTTTTGATGGCATAGTACTGCACAAAATTTACAAAATAGCCCTTGCTTAGCTTCTGAAAAAACTAACCATGGATACTTTTCAAAATGGCCAATATTAGCTTTTCTTTGTTCTTCCCGTCCTCGTTTTACATGAGAGGATGTAGGAAACTTAAAGTCCTTTTTAGGCTTCCAATGATTAGTAAAAATACTATACTTAGTATGGTCACTCATCTTAGAGATGTTGTTAATGTGAGACCCGATGTCGAAAGAGCACATGTTTTCGGAGATACTAACTTGTGAATTGGAGGATGATGGCGCCGATTGTGGTGGCAGCGGCACGTCTGTAACCTCATGCTGGGTGGAAACCTCAACATTTGAAGAAGGAACTTCACTGTCTAACTTTGGTCTTTTTAACAAGATAACGATCCATATTGCACAAAAATCTGTTAACACTCAAAAAGCTATTAAACACAAGCGAACGGGTACTTCACGATATTCACGAACGTACGCACTGAATCAACTGAGTGGCCGTAGTAGGCGGTGTGGTGTAGGCCTATCGTTGGGGCGGGCGGACTAGGACGACTCATGCGCACGCACCGCTCCCCCACCCCTTCCGGTGATCATACGCACTGTTACCACCTCCCCTCTACTCATACACGAATTAAATCTACAATCTTAAGTACAAAATGTATGTTTGAAACACCGACAGTACCAATTACGAATAGTGTGGCCGATGAAAGCACCCTTTACTAACGAAACAATATAGTATTACTTTAAGCTTAAATCTTTTATAAAACAAACAAAAATTTGAATTTGTGACTACCGAGGGGGGGGCGCGCGCCCCTCGCGCCCCCCCTCTGGATCCGCCCTTGCTTCTGAATCCACGTCAAGTTGATTTGCTTCCTCGTTCACTCTCAGGCCTGATAGGCCTGCTCGTCAAAATTGATAAGATCTGCTTCTGAATCCACGTCAAGTTAATGTGCTTTCTCGTTCAATTTCTGGCCTGATTGGCCTGCTCTTCCACGTTGAAAAGATCTGCTTCTGAATCCACGTCAAGTTGATTTGCTTCGTCGTTCACTCTCAGGCCTGATTGACCTGCTTTTCCACGTTTAAAAGATCTGCTTCTGAATCCACTTCAAGTTGATTTGCTTCCTCGTTCAATCTCAAGTCTGATAGGCCTGCTCGTCCACGTTGACAAGATCTGCATCTGAATCCACGTCAAGTTGATTTGCTTCCTCGTTCACTCTCAGGCCTGATTGACCTGGTCGTCCACGTTGAAAAGATCTGCTTCTGAATCCACATCAAGTTGATTTGCTTCCTCGTTCAATCTCAGGCCTGATTGGCCTGCTCTTCCACGTTGAAAAGATCTGCTTCTGAATCCACGTCAAGTTGATTTGCTTCGTCGTTCACTCTCAGGCCTGATTGACCTGCTCGTCAACGTTGAAAAGATCTGTTTCTAAATCCACGTCAAGTTAATGTGCTTTCTCGTCCACTCTCAGGCCTGATTAACCTGCTCTTCCACAGGTGAAAAGATCTGCTTCTGAATCCACGTCAAGTTGATTTGCTTCCTCGTTCACTCTTAGGCCTGATTGACCTGCTTTTCCACGTTTAAAAGATCTGCTTCTGAATCCACTTCAAGTTCAGTTTGCTTCCTCGTTTCAATCTCAAGTCTGATAGGCCTGCTCGTCCACGTTGAAAAGATCTGCATCTGAATCCACGTCAAGTTGATTTGCTTCCTCGTTCACTCTCAGGCGTGATAGGCCTGCTCGTCCACGTTGAAAACATCTGCATCTGAATCCACGTCAAGTTGATGTGCTTCCTCTTTTACTCTCAGGCCCGATTGACCTGCTCGTCCACGTTGAAAAGATCTACTTCTGAATCCACGTCAAGTTGATTTGCTTCCTCATTCACTCTCAGGCCTGATTGACCTAGTCGTCTACGTTGAAAAGATCTGCTTCTGAATCCACGTCAAGTTAATTTGCTTTCTCGTTCAATCTCAGGCCTGATAGGCCTGCTCGTCCACGTTGAAAAGATCTGCTTCTGAATCCACGTCAAGTTAATGTGATTCCTCGTTCAATCTCAGGCCTGATTGGCCTGCTCGTCCAGGTTGAAAAGATCTGCATCTGAATCCACGTTAAGTTGATTTGCTTCCTCGTTCACTCTCAGGCCTGATTGGCCTGCTCGTCCAGGTTGAAAAGATCTGCATCTGAATCCACGTCAAGTTGATTTGCTGTTTCTTTTTCTCTCAGGCCTGATTGACCTGCTCGTCCACGTTGAAAAGATCTACTTCTGAATCCACGTCAAGTTGATTTGCTTTTTCGTTCAATCTCAGGCCTGATTGGCCTGCTCGTCCAGGTTGAAAAGATCTGCATCTGAATCCACGTCAAGTTGATTTGCTTTTTCTTTTCTCTCAGGCCTGATTGACCTGCTCGTCCACGTTGAAAAGATCTACTTCTGAATCCACGTCAAGTTGATTTGCTTTTTTTTTCGTTCAATCTCAGGCCTGATTGGCCTGCTCGTCCAGGTTGAAAAGATCTGCATCTGAATCCACGTCAAGTTGATTTGCTTCCTCGTTCACTCTCAGGCCTGATTGGCCTGCTCGTCCACGTTGAAAACATCTGCATCTGAATCCACGTCAAGTTGATTTGCTTCCTTGTTTATTCACCAATGATCTGCTTTGTCCTCGCACAGAAGGTTTGTTTGTTTCTTCGCCTCGTTCATCTCAGACTATTCATTTTCGCGTTTAGAATATCTTGGATCCATTTTCTCAGAGACTTTTTAAGATTATGGCTGATAAGCTCTGATCCTGGGACCTGAATCATGTAGGACTAGGCACCTACACAAATACACATATATTCATTTCACAAAAAGATCACAACACTTTAATATAAATCACATTTTTCATACATTTTAAAATTACGAGCACTCACTAAATTTACAAACACAAAGTAATAAAAACCCTTATTCACAAAATACTAATTTTAAAATACTTATTTAATTACATAGGTTATGTTCATGTTCTTTAAAAACAGCCCGCATAAAGACTAATAGACTAATATTTGTTATCGATATCAATATCAAGCTTGTATATCGATATACTGATATTATCGAATCCAAATATCGATAGTATAATATTTAAGGTTTTCCATGCTGTATTTAATTTCCTAACACAACAGTACCAAAAACATAAAGATATGTTGAATACAAGTCCAGATATGATTGTTTTTCCAAAGACGTGTATAAGTCGCTCATTGGGTACTGAGCAGTTTTGGTAAAAAGTGCTTGGAAAACATGATACATTTTTGGCACACACTAAGTTTTTGACGCTGGTCCTAAAAGGGTTAAGTAATGGTTTATTTTTTAATGTATTGAGTTGTACTTGTATTAAAAACATTATTTTGGAAATGAACTCGTAAGTTGTATCTTTGATTATACTAGTTACACGCACACACACTCACACAATCAAAGGTTGTATACACCAATTTAATCATTCTCCTTCCCTTATTTATCGATATCGGTCGATATTAAAGATAAAGAAGAAATTATTCTATTTAACATTTTTTAACTAAGAACCATTTGAAGCACAATTATAAAAAAACAATTGTCAAAGTAAGAATATAAATTACGATTTACATTTCAATATAAATCTATAAGAATATAAATTGAGTTTAAGAACAACAATTACATTTTAAAAAAGCAAACTATATTATATATACTTAACTGAACCAAGCATCGTCTGGTACACTACCCAAAAACACATGTTTTTGCAAATAATTTCTAGAAAGGCGGTTTCTGTCTTGTGTGATAGTAGCACCAGCTTTTAAAAATAGCCTTTCACATGGTACAGATGTTGCCATATTCTATAAATGCTCTTGAGCTTGTTTGTAGGGGCCAGGGAAAACAGTCTTCATTTCGTCCCATTGTTCAATCTGATTTGACTTTAAGGGGATTAGCTAAGCACATGGTAATTTCCGAAGAATCTCCACTATAACCTTGTTTCTTCTTCCTTTTTCCGTGTGCTAATTCCTTGTGGGTTTGCCAAAAATAAAGTGAGTTGTCACTTTCAGATGAGGACAAATCTTCCTCTGATTCTTCTGAAGATTGTTCAGCAGCACACAGTGTTCTTAATTTTGCTATTGCTCTAGAGGAAGCAATTGGATTCTTAAAATGAATGGTTTTAAAACGTGGGTATAGTATAGTGTACATGGCTATTTTAGAGTTTTGCTCAGCCAATCCAAATCTCTTATTAACTGCAGACAACAAGCATTCCTTAACAGCCAAAATTTTGGTATCATTTGATTTGAAATCTTCCAATCTCTTTGTTAGATAGTTTACCATTGGAATTATTTTAGAAATAGTTACATATTTCTCCCCTGATATTTCAGTAGTAGGAAACTCGAAAGGTTTTAATAGGACTTTCAAGATTTCTCAGTGTCTCAACTTCACTTACATCTCTGAGCTCGAGGCGTCAATTAAAATCTGACTTACTACTTTTAAAATCTCAAAAAATCTTTCGATCATATAGTATGTCGAATATCACCTTGTTTTTACATCCAATACCACCTTTTTACACTTCCTTCAGCGACATTATTCTCTATTTGTACCTTCCTTGTATTAACACTATTTTTTATGTGTTTGACAATAGCTCGCACCTTTGTAATAATAGGAACAATGTTTTCATTGGAAAGAGCAGCTTCAGTCACTAGGTTTAGAGTGTGGGTAAAGCAGTGAATATGCTGTGGCTCAAAAGACCTCTTCACTGCAGCAACCATATTACGTCGTACTAATTAGCAAACCTCCTAAGTCCAAAATGGCATATTTTACAGGGTGAACTATAAACCGCGTAGAAAATGTTATAGTTGTTACTAATGGTATTTATACAGTATTTTATTTAATAGTAACCATTTAAACCTGATTCTGATTAATCTTCAATACATTTTAATATTTATATATATTTCCTAGGAGTTAAGAGGTTTTCCTACAGTTTGCATTGGAGATAGGAGGTTTTCATACTGTAACATATTTTACTAAACTATTGGACTAGAGGATTATATTAGGAAACAAAAGTTACACTTTATACACAAACATTGTTTATATACAATTAACTCCTTTGAACAGGAATTATAGACGTATATATATATACAGCTGATTTTACTTGTCAATGAAAGGAAGGTCATCATAAAATCGATGGTTATCAGAGGGTACGATGGCTTTCAAGTCCTGAAGATCGTTGTACTTTCGTTTTTTAATTTTGAGTCTGGTTTTTGTGGAGACTTGGTAATTTTTCAAAATCCATCGGCAACACTGCGAGATTTTTTCGCTGCGGAAGCTCAGTCCAATCCTCAGAAAAGTTGAGTTTGAATTTAATAATTCCCTCTGGCAGGTACAGGAACGCTCTTATATCAGTAACACAGGATGATCCTGTGCCCACTCCTGGTCGGACACTTTTATAGAACAAATGTTCATCAAAGGACTTGAAAAATCCATGTTCAATGTACTCTACGGAGTACGGTTGAGCTATTCGAGCCTCCTTGACCACTGCAATATACTCCGCTGGCACGTTGATGTTTTTATGTCGTAGCCTTCGCTCGATCGTAGAGTGGATGGAGTCAGCCTCCATTTGCGTATGGCCAACTTCGAGGTACTTTTGTTCCATGACAATTTGCTTCTTAACTGCAATGTGGAGCAAGGCATTTGATATATTAGTGCTCCGGTTCTGATATGAGCAGCCGTCACTGTATAGGATTATC
The DNA here is from genome assembly GCF_021130785.1 of Homalodisca vitripennis. Lineage (NCBI taxonomy): Eukaryota > Metazoa > Arthropoda > Insecta > Hemiptera > Cicadellidae > Homalodisca > Homalodisca vitripennis. The sequence continues at coordinate 13,991 of NW_025781013.1, read as the reverse complement.
TTCTCCTTACCTTCTGGCAAAGGAAGGAACGAGAGAATAAAGCTCGATGTAATACTTGCAAATTCATTTGATGATAAGCTTCCTTCTGATTCATTCCAAAGGAAGCAGAAGCCATCCTTTGTCTCTAAATTAAAAAAGGTTAGGTTGTGAATGGATAGTTTCATTTTGTAGTATAAAGATGAAACATTTGATTTGGGACTCATCAATAGTGATTGTAAGTCCATGGTAAAAGTAAGATATTTACTGTTCTTTTTGTCTTCTTCCTTTTCCATTCTACTCTCTTCTTTTCTTATAATGTGAGCTTCATATTTTGTCACCTCTAAGTTTCCTGTTTTAAAAGACTCACATCTGTCACATAAATCTTTTTTTGGTCGAAATAATCCCAGATTATTATCATCAAATTTATTGGAAAAGGTACAAATAGAAACTGGGCCTACATTTTTCTTTTGGCACCAATCACTCTTGTAGAACATATACAATTCCCTCTTTGATGTCCAATTAGGCTCGACATATAATTTTTTAGATGACTGTCTGCAGTAATGCGACTCAACTTTTGGCAATGTTGAGAAGAAGTCTTCCAGATTTTCAATTTCTTTCGAGTTTCTTGTTTTCTTTGGCCTTGAAACTTTTACATTGTCATTCTCTTGATCCCTGCCGTAAAAGATTCCATCTTCTGGCTCATCAATGTTACCATCTTCTGAGTCTTCATTAGGCGCCTTTTGCCAATTTTGTGCTGTCCAAGATCCAATAGCTAAAGTGTTTAAAAAAAGTGTTTTACAAACACGAACTGTTTCCTTTTTTTAGAAAATACATACTTGAAAACTTTCTTTTGCTCTCGTCAACTTCTTTTCTATTTCTTGGTCGTACAGTTGCTGTCTTTTTTGTTAAGAATAACTCTGAACAAAAATCTTTTTCGCTTGCCAATCTAGGCTCCAAAACTCATCAAAATTTCGTTTTCTGTCATTTTCTGTAATTGAAGAGCACTGTATTTGCCCGTTTTTCTTACTTTTGCATAAACATCTGGGCTTCATTTCTCTTGGTGTTTTTTTTACGTCATACTTCCACTTTCCATCATTAAGCTTCTTTTTTCCTAAATATTCTTGTCCTAATTTTCTTCCTGTTTTAGATATATTGATTTTCAAATCTTCTGGTTTTACTTGGTGCCGCTTCTTGCGTGTTTTTAACTGCGGATCATTCTCTAATATTCTGTCATCCCTATCTTCTTCTAGATCACTCTCATTTGGTTGGTAATCATCGGTCTGTGTATCTTCGATTTCCATTTGATCATCAGAATCACCAAGCTTATTTGTCAAATCCTCTAAATATCCATCAACTCCAGACATAGGTTTTTTTCTTGTATTTTTTCAACAATTTTTTTCTTCTTCACAATTATTTCTGCATATTTTTGATTCATCATTGACATTATATTGCTCCTCATCTTCATTTTCAATGTGATCCAACAAACCACTGATATTTTGTATCGTATCAGGGTCAATAGAGATATTACCAGTAGTAGCAATGTCCATTAAAAAATCATCGGGTTCATTTGGGAGAGGAGAAGGAACCGATATTAATATATCACTACTTAGTAAGTTCAAATGAATGTCATTATTACTTAGGCCTAAGTTGGTTTCAGCATCATCTACATTTGAAGTTACATCTAAAATCAACTGTTTATTATCGTGTTCAAAATTTGAAAGTGATCCATCACTATTAACCACGAAAGTCCCTTCACAATGTTTCACGTTTGTAGCTAATTTCACTAGTCTTTCCCCTCTTGACAAAGTAGATAGGTCAATAATCGAGGATGACGAAGAAGTTTCACCGTCTTCTTGATGTTCTGTAATATAAATACAGTTGTTGAAGATAATGTGTTTTAATTTTTAAACCTATCTCCAAAGCAAAAAGTAGTTATTGACCTTTGCTTTTGTATTTAGTCCTGGGAATAATATAGTAGGCCTACCTAGTCGAGGTTAACGATTAGCTAAATATAATTTAGATTATTCATCACTAATAATGAATTATACAAGAATTATTTTGGGGAGTAATAATTATTAGCCAAATAATAAGGTTAAACAACATACTGATGTCAAACAGAAAACCTCTAAGTCCCAGACAAAAGTTTACACCATTTAAGTAAGTAATGTAAAAAATAACTACTATACTACAGTAAATAAATAAAAATTTAATACTTACTTTTTGTAAATCTCTCCATGTGAGTAGTGAATTAACACAGGAACACATTAACAATTAATGTTAAACACAGCACCACGTTTCCTGGGTCACCAACAATGGATCAACTGGGAGTTAGCAGGTGTGCCAATTCACAAAATGGAATCATGGACTTAGGAGGTTTTCTGTATTCACTTTTATTATTTAAAGGGATTTTTCTCACATAGGAGGTTTGCATTACAGAAAAGATATTTTTTTCTTGAAATGTTGGTATTAAAAGTCAAAATAACAAAAAAATGGACTTAGGAGGTTTGCTAATTAGTACGACGATAGCTCCATTGTCTGTTTTAATACCTACAATATTTTCCTTAGTAATGCTTCCACTGTTCGAACACTTTTAACATAGTTTCTTCAAGCAACTCAGCTGTATGATTAGATTGTAGCTGCACAATACTTATATCAATTGACTAAAAGTCAGTATTTTCAATGAAGTGAGCTTGTTATGCCAAAAAAAAGCGTTTTCTGACATTGTTTCAGTCCATATGTCCATGGTAAACGAAACATGGGGTACTGTTTGTAATTTTTGTTCAATATGGAATGCCACAGCATCGTACTTTAAATCAAGCTGTTTTTTCATAAAGAAAATAGAAGGAATTTTAAATTAAATCCTTTACCTTCAAGAATGTAGAAGGGGCGTTTGTCTTTTCAAATAAAATACAACAATTTTATTGAATGGTGTGAGTTTTAAAGAATTAACTATATTGCTGCTTTATAAAAAAGAACTACAATTCAAAATAAATAGAACACATAAGGATATTAATAAAACGTTAGAAACTGGCACTTCCAATATTAAAGTAGTGTTTAGATAGTAATATTTTAAAAACAATGTCATATGGATAAACATAAAAATGTATATGTAAACATTATAGAAATATCATTGTATTCAGATACGTATTTAGCAAGTGTGGGATTCACGTTCTGCTGCTGGCCATGTGGCAGTTCTTGGCAAAAGTTCATGTTCACTTATGGGAGGGGAGGAGTGGTTGGGGTAGTGGTGGTTATTGGTGATTGGCTTGGGGTGTGTACACTGTAACCGCTTGCGGTTGGTGGGGACTACAGATTGCCCGTAAAATTGCTGAAATGTTGGAAATTACCGGGTGGGAAGGACTGTTACTGATGATATTGTTGTAGAATTTGACGAAAAAACACAAAGTTACCGTCTAAAACTTCCACCATCGGCCTCAAAAAGAACATCATTGATGAATTTCTCCGCCCACCGGCGGTGATCCTTTTAATTCCCTCATCTTCAGTGCTATCATTTTACCAAACGCATCAAAACGATTATCTAGTTTTTTGTGCATTGAAATGCTCTTTAATGCTAGTAAAACCTCATTTTTAGTTTTAGATTATCGCTTGCTTTTGGTCTCGCTCGTGCTGGTCGGACGATTGACTTGACCAGCAGATGTTGCGGGCGAAGTAGGAGTTTCAATGTGCCGTATTTCTAAGTCATAACTGCGATCGACATCCCTCTAACTTCCATCTTGTTCTTCTATGTTTGAACTGTCTGTTCCTGAAAAAGCAAAACACTATTTACAAATTTATAATTTGTATATGTTGTATGTGTAGGTGTGTCCGCGTGCATTTGTTTTCACGAAACCATTTTTTTAATATACGTAAGATTTGTTAAGAACACAAATGTGTGAAGGGGTATTTAAGATTTTAAGTGCGAAAATCAAGTGATTATACCCGTAATCTGGTGGGATGGGCCGATACGGGGGTTTTAAATCTAAAGGTCAGTTCTTCATATTGTTATTACCCATTTTTAACAATTGTGTTTTTTACCATTAAATAGTTTAAAACACAAATCGTTTGTATTTTTATAACAACGCAGTCAAATGTAGGAGAGACCCGGGCAGGTTTTAGCACAATTTTCCTTTTGATTTTTTAATTTGAGCCCTTTCACAATTCAACATAAGTTTACTACAAAATTTTATTTCTTGTACCTTTATGTACTAGCTGGTATGAATAATATGTTTTCTTAAAACATATTCCTTACAATAATTGTTGTTTACACCTAAGTCACCTGGAAAAAACGTGCCACATATACGGGGCATGTTTTCGCAAATATGGGGGCAAGTTTTCTCACATGTAAATATTATTTAAAACAAGGAAGTAATTTAAAATCACACATGTACATACATATTTAATACAATTACAGACAACTATTAATTTTTACAATACCCGTACAATAGGCCTATTTGGGTACATATACCGGTGGAATTAAAAGTCGAAATCTCCTTCACAGTCAATTTGACAGTGTTAATACAGGTAAAAATAATGTAATTCCTGTGGTACAGCCATCATGTGTCCACCGCTTGCATTTTGTGCACTTAACCCACTTTTCTTTAGGTTTCGATTTGGAAAATGGCTCCAAGCAGTATATACCAAGACAATCTTCATCGTCGTCTTCATCACCTGAGTAGTTTTTGTTTCTTTTTTATTTACCACTTCTGTGTCGTTAAACAACTTTCTCTTAAAGGTTTTCGAATTTTTTAACGTCAAGACTTCTTTCTTTTGGTTTTTCTTTTCCTTGCTTGTTCTTGCTCAAGTCTTAGAGCGAGCTTCACTGGAGTTTCCAGTTAATATAGCCGTTTTCCCTCTTCTTTCTTTCCCGATTAGTTTTCCTTTCTCGAGGCTAACTTCTGCAAGGGTCGTACATCTTCAAGAGAAGGATATCCTGCTCAAGTTGAAGGTTGGAACAAACGATTGACAAAGAGACGTGCAGATTCAGTATATGGGGTTTTTGATAATTGGCTACCATCATTATCGTTGATATTATTTTCAACGGTTGGTTTGTTACTTTGCACTCTGAAGGTCTTAATAGGCCGTGTAAGGCATCAAGTTTTTTGCTATAAAAACTGTCCAATTGAGTTGTCCGCTCGTTGAATTCATCTCTTGGTCCACTTCAATGACTTCAAACGGGGACGGCTTGACTGTACAATGTCTCAAGGTGTCAGCCCAATCCTCGGTAAGCTCTGCTTCTGTCTTTTGGGGGATCAGTCCTGATTTTTGTCACGTTCATTATATGAATGTCCTCGCACAGGGAATGAACATGTAACACTATCCAGCTTATGTTTCTATGATAACACGATGATGTAAACACTTAAACACGTAGTTGTTCTTATTCTGTTCTGCACATAAATCGCAGTATGCTTCAATGTCTGCGACTTCAGGATCTAGCATGTTGTATATAAATGATGTAGAAATGAACAGACCTCATCGCTACCTTTATGTCCTACTGATTCACTGTAAACATAATATACGCTTTGGCCTGTAAAGAGCACATGGATATTAAAAAGAAACTTTGAAAGTTGACGTTTATAACATCTTTAGTTGTTACATTAGGTACTGGATAGTTTTTGGCGTAATCACACACTATAGCATCCAACTTTTTGTTTTTCTTAGCTGCCAACTTTGATTTCCTTTTGAGTTCGTACCATTTATCAGCCTGCAACAAGTGAATTTCTTTGTCAAAACATATTATGCCTGCTATTGTTGTTTGTATTTCAGTTTGTTTTCTTCATCATTTGTTTCAAGAAGCTCTGATTCAAGAGAGTACTTTTTTGTAGTGAATAAGTCGCACTGATGAACAAGAATCTTTCTTTGGATACCCAAATCCTATATTAAATTCCTTCAAGAAAATCTCTCTATATATTTCAAGGAAACTTTTTACGTAAGGATGCAGCTGTTTAAACATATTGTGTAATTTTCTCACATTCAAATCTTCAGGTAAGTATTTCTTTATTGTGTCCTTTAGACTATAATGGCTCTCTCTGGTTTTTAAGCTTTTAATATGTTGACGAACAAATTCCTTTGATTGCTCCGAATGGGCGTGTGGGCTATTTCCATGTTTACCCCTCTTATCTATTGGTGCATCACCTGTCTGTTTTAAAGGCGCTAAAATGTATTCTACTTTTCTTCTTCCAATGCCATGCAACGACATGAAAGGTTTTTTGCACACATTTAACTCAATAGGCTCTTCAGTACCAGACACATAACTGATAAAATTTGCATCTCGAAAACTTTGCTTCGTCCTCCTCATTTCTAGGTCGTCTCCTGTCTATTGGGATCACCGATGCTTGACCTGCTAATTAAGAATTGATAGCATCATTTGAACCAAAATGGTTCATTCGTTGAATAATATCCTTCTTGTGTGAGCCAATACAATCAAAACACTTCTTTTTACAATTGCAATCATTGCCTGTCTCGAATGACTGCAGTTTTAACCTCATTGCAAACCTCCTTCAAACGCCCATACTTAGATTTCTTATTTGTAGGTGGTTTGACCAAAACACAAACATTTCCTTCTTCAGATGAATCCATTTCACTGGATACTAGCACACAAACTCGCAATTCACAACACTAACAGAAAAACAAGACGAACTACAATTTATAACACATCACGTTTCAACTGTCTACAATGTCAACAACAACATGGCCGACTTCAGTGCTGCCATAAAGGCAACAATAAATTTATTGGGACTGAACAGGTTTTACCCCTGAACATCATATTTCTAGACTGAACAGGTTCTTCCCCAAAACAAAATCAAAACTAATAAATACAGCTATTTTTGAAGCATCAATCTGTTTTTTTAAACGGAAAAGTTAAGAAAATGGACTAAACGTGTTCTTCCCTGAACACTTCATTTGTAAACACGTGTCGCTCTTAGGCGCTTTTAAGGACAGAGCGCTCCAGCATTTAAAATAAATGGCGTTCTTATCTAGCTACTTATAATGGTAAAACTAAAGACGGGTTTACACTTATAGCTTGAGAGTTATTTAGCCGTGCTACAAATTCATTTAAATTTACCAAATGTGCCAGCTATATAGCAAATATTTAGAACTATATAGCAGAAAAATGAAAAATCTCTTCTTGAGTTGGCATTATAAAAAAAGTAAACAAAGACATTTCCTTGGTAATGGTAAACCTTGATAAAGGTAGCTATGATTTATTGTTCGTAATAACATTTTAAGGATAGCATTATTAATAACAAGAACGTTCGCTAATGTATTGTTTGTTCAATAATGTCCGAAATTCAGTTTTATGTTATTCATTCCAGAAAGATCTCAAAACCTTCAACATCTTCCACATTAGCGTCATTTACAAATTCACACTCATCGTAGTTATGAACACAACCAGGTACTTCAGATATCATCCTGTATTCGTCTAATATATTTTACGACTTCAAACCTTCGGTTTCTCTTCACTCATTTCCATAACGTGCCTTTAGTATATTTTAAACATTGGAAGTGATGGGTTGACTTTGACAACTATTCGCAGCTGATAGAAATCGATCATTGAAATCTGTTTCGTTTTTTGTGACTGTTTGAGGATGTGTAGTATCAATTTGGTATTGCATCTCTCCTAGGACTGTTAATGTCCGTTTTTTTATGAAAAATTAATCTTCGGACACGAGAAATCTACAAATGAAGGTTATTAGTACCTTTAATGCGTTCTGGCCTCCAGTCAAAGTTTTCCCAATATTTTCCCAGTTGTTTGACAACTCCGTAGGTCGCAAAAGCTTCATAATAGCCTTTTACATTCGTAATGGTGTCCTTCTCGTTGATAAATATTTCGATAAAGCCAAAGATCCGATCACTTGGCATAAATGATTATCCGGTTACTGGATAAACAACCAATTCCCTGTATGTGTTCAGGACTGCGACTTAACCAAACAAGGCACATAGTCATCAGCATAGTATTTTTGTTTTGCCCTGAACATCCATCTCCAACCAACCGGATAGTGTTGATGCCATCGAAGCAGCCTGCATGAAGCTTTGACTGAACACATTATACACTACAGATGCTACCTCGTTAAAAGGGGTTTTCATCTCATGTTCGCACCAAGTGTAAACTGAAACATTTTTTTCTCAAAACCTCCTTCCCTTTTAACCTACACTTTTATAAGCACCACTATGTAGACATGTCATCTCACTACTTGCCAATAGCCTAGCACCAAGTGAAACTTGAGGCCTAAAAGCGTTAGCCTAGGTACGGTATGTAAAATCATCCTGGATACAAGTAATAACCTATAAAAGTATTATTATTATGTCAATATCCAATACGGATGTTAACCCTGGAACCATACACCTCAATTTTTGTCACACTAACCGTACACTGGGGGTACTGTGTGCCCCAAAAATTAAAAAATATTTTTTTTCATATTAAGTAAATTCTTTTTTATTAAAAAAACATCTTATTGGTTTACAAGTTTTTGAACAATGAAACAAAAATATATTGATACAATTTTAAGTATATTCAAGGCTGTAAAACATACATACAAGAAAAAGTTACATTTGTATGAAGGTTTAGTTTAGATCCTGAACTTTCAAGTTTTTTTCTAGTTTTCACTCCTGCAATCAACACAAACAGAATCAGAATGTGTTTTGCAAGTAAACTGCTTACACTCATCACATAAGTTGGTGGTTTTTGTGTCTTTGCTCCGGGGACAAATGCTTGCACCTTCCGGCCTTTACGGTTGACAGGTGCTGGCTTGACTGGCACTTGCACACCAAGTTGTTCCGCAATGGAAAGCCTAATCCCTCTTCGAATTGATGTGTTTTGCAGCCGCTGTTCCCATCCAAGGCCTCATGAGGTCTTCTGCCAGAGTAAACAAGAATGTAAGTCTAGACATTGGGGTCTGGTTTGACTTTCATATAGGTATTCTCTTTGTAAATAATGTAGGAGTTCAAACCAATACTATTTTTTGTTTGTTGTAAAATATGCACATAGGCCATCTCCTCGTTTTCCTGCTGCATGAGTACTGAGCAGACATTTTGATCCAGTACATCAACCCCTCCTTTCGTACAGTTATAAAAGTGAATCATTTCTGGCAAAGTGGTACCTTTCTGTAAGCTGGAACCTTGGTGCATGTTAGATAGGAGAAGCACGATTTTATTTTTCTTTGCTGCATAAGACACCATTGTTAGTTGTTTGTCAAACAAAAACAGTGATGTTTCCGCTGGTTCTGTTTTTCAACATTTCTGGTGGAATGTGTGGTTTATTCTTTCGTAAAGTTCCAACCATTGTAATATTATGCTTTTCGAGCATCTCGTTGAAAAGTGGTACCGAAGAAAACCAATTATCAACGGTTTATATTTTCGGTTACTACCTTTAATGGGATCCGACAACTTTTCCACAAAAAATGTTGCTTGGGGTTTTCCTTCAGTATCCATTTTTTTCCCAATATAAGGAATGGCATTAATCAAATACCCATTTGTATTACATAACATTACAATTTTTTATACCATATTTGGCAGGCTTATTTGGGATATACATACGAAATTGGCAGTTACCCCTGAAAGCTAGCAACTGTTCATCAATTGTGCAATACGCTCCAGGAGTGTAGAGCTCTTTGCAGTGCTGGATAAATATATCCCAAATTTCTCGGATTGCAGCAAAAGGATCCAGCTCTTTTCTCGCATTCTCGAGTAGTCTTTTCATCGAACCTCCAAAACAATTGATTAAGAATTCAAATCTACGAAGAGGCATGACAGTTTTGGTTATGCGAAGTCCTCTTGATTCATGCCAAAGAATTTCGATTGGAGTGTGGTTTTGTTTTTTTTTGAGCACCAAAATAAATCACAAGTCCTAATAAGGCTCTTATCTCGACTGGACACGTTTCTCCGGTACAACTTTGATTGTTGTATTGTAATTTTTGATCTCTAATCTCCTGGTTAGTATGATAAACTATCTTATTTATAATAGTTTCATCCAAAAATAGGTCAAATACCTGAGTAGGATTTGTGACTCCCCTAGCAGCTCCTTCTGGACGAGATCTAAATAAAATTATATTTCTTCTTGGCGTTCTCCCAACTCTTGTAGATGGTTTTGTAGACCAGCGATGTTTATTTTTTCCCAAAAGTTGTTTTTTTTTAGTTGGATTACATTTTGTTGCTGATCATGAGAACTGTTACCTCTTATGTCTGCGTCATCTTCATCATCTTCTGACAGAACCTGTGCTGAAGTTGTGGGTACAGGCTCAAACACTTTCTTCAAAAACTTCGTCTCGCCCTTTTTTTCTTATGCAGAATTTCTGACACTTCTTCCTCTTTGTCACTTTCAGTTGGTAAATACTCATCCTCCGATGCATCAGGCGAAAACAAATCTGATAAGACATCGTCATCTTCTACATAGTCCAGTTCATTCTCATAATCAGGTTGATCTTCAAATACATCAAGCTGATCGGTCTCAGATGATCGAAGTAATTCATTTAAAATGTCTTCATCATCTTGCAGGTTATCCATGATTATTTAAACACACAAAAACAAAAAATAACAGACATAAAACAAAATAACTAAAAATATGTACACCTGTGGATAAAGTAACACTAACCGTACACTGGGGAACTGAGTGCCCCAAAACATGAACTGTAGACAAACAGCGATGAGTCACGCACACGGCAAACAATGCAACTGACTGGTCGCCACAAACAAGCAAAAGTCGTGGAGTATGGTGGCGCTGCGCGTTGCCAACATAAAAACTACAGCAAAATGAAAAATCCCTGGGGCACTCAGTACCCCGGTGTACGGTTCCAGGGTTTTCGATAAAGCCAAAGATCCGATCACTTGGCATAAATGATTATCCGGTTACTGGATAAACAACCACAATTCCCTGTATGTGTTCAGGACTGCGACTTTAACCAATACAAGGCACATAGTCATCAGCATAGTATTTTTGTTTTGCCCTGAACATCCATCTCCAACCAACCGGATAGTGTTGATGCCATCGAAGCAGCCTGCATGAAGCTTTGACTGAACACATTTATACACTACAGATGCTACCTCGTTAAAAGGGGTTTTTCATCTCATGTTCGCACCAAGTGTAAACTGAAACATTTTTTTCTCAAAACCTCCTTCCCTTTTAACCTACACATTTTATAAGCACCACTATGTAGACATGTCATCTCACTACTTGCCAATAGCCTAGCACCAAGTGAAACTTGAGGCTAAAAAGCGTTAGCCTAGGTACGGTATGTAAAATCATCCTGGATACAAGTAATAACCTATAAAAGTATTATTATTATGTCAATATCCAATACGGATGTTAACCTCACTCAAATGAACCAGCTGAATAAAAATATAAATTCGAATGAACAGAGCTTTGTAAAATTCATGTTTTAAAAATTCTATAAAGTAAACAGTGCACTGACCTGATGAATTACCTTCATGGTTTTCAGGAATATAATTCGCATCTTAATCAGAGTCATTAGAATCAAGTAAATAAGGTTGAAGTTGTTTCTTGTTCATGATGAAGGCATGAAGCAGGAAGCTAGCAGACCTAATGGCCTAGTTGGTTTGGAGCAGAGTGTAAGTCGACTTACTTCACTACGTTCCTCAAGCAAGTAGCCACTTTGTTGAGGGCTATTAGTTTTAGCTGCATTCTAAGGTCCAAAAAATGCAGTTACGACTTTACATCACTATATTTCCAAATTGGTTGCGCAAAATAGAATCGGTCTAGCTGCATGTCCTCAAATGTGATATTTTTCTACTTACACCACTGTTTCTCAGGTTACCATTTACCCTCTTCTTTTTGTTGTTTTAGTTCTCTGTAAGCTCTGGCTCTGGTCTTTACAAACCATTTTCTTTCCAACATGTTTTTGACGAGAATATCTCTCGATACGTTCTAAACTGTCTTCAGTGTCACTGTTGGGTGAAGTGATTCTTAAAATGTCAATCTTTTCAATATTCTTTCTTCTTTCTAAACTTTAATGCAGCCTTTAGTTCTCTCCAAAAGTTTCTGCTCTCTCTCTTCTTCTTTTCTGTAATATCACTAACCAACTAAAACTGTTCTCTGTTTTAAGCGATGATACCGCTCTCTATCTCTCTCCCGTTTTTTTTCTAATTTTTTTCTTCACAAAATTTGCTTTGTATTAGTAATCTCTTGCTTTGGCAAGTTGTCTTTTTCATCAAAATCTTTTGTGTTCTCTGCAGAGCTTTAAATTTTCTTTTTTCCCATGTTTAAAGAAACCATAAAAAATAGAAATTGAAAATATCACTTAAAACCCCATAAAGCTGAGAAGTAAAAATCTACCCCTGCTGGCTGCTATATAGTCGCATGGGATTGTAAGAGTTATTAATATGAGAAGAAAATTTATTAAAAACATCAATGGATATTAAAAATTCTTTAAAGTGTTCAAAAGTCTACTCGCCGATGGAAAATGTCCCTGCAAAATGCTGACGTTGGCTGGTACATTCACGGACGTCTGCGAAGAGACTGTCTCTATGGTGACGTTCACGAGTAAAACGTTCTGTCGAGGATTCCCGTTAGATTCAGTAATACAATTAGTTAGACCCGGTAAGATTTTGAGGTTAAGGCCGATTCCGTAAACGGCTCAGCACACCAATAATTTGACCGCAATTGTTCATGAAATATTGTTTACATTACCTTTGGCGAGTATACTTCTAATTAATGTACGCAAATAACTGAGTACCTAGAAATTGGTTTTTAAAAGAATGTTTTAAGAATTTGTCAAACTAGAACCATATCAATTAATAGCATCGAATGTCCACAACTTATAACACACGTACAGTGTTGCCAACAATATGCAGTCATACTACCCCCAACCGAACTCACCCTGACGTGTATTACCCATAAGATATTTCCTAATTACCCCATGTGTTTTTACTAATTATTTTATTATATATAAATGTGTTTTTATTTTTCAGATTAATTTATAATACTAATTAAATTTGATAACCAACACATTAAATAATTCTGATTGCATAAAATATATTGATAAAGGCAAAAATATACTCACCAGATATCCTAGATGTCCTTAATTAGTCATCACCAGGTATATAACAGCTGTCATGTTTAAAACTTTTCATAGCTTCTGGTTTATATATTTACAAATTTATCTATCCTTGACTTCTATGTGTATATTTACAAATTAGATCTTCCCTAGTTCCAGATGTTTGCTCTAGCATTGTCTTTGAAAGCTCTGAAAGCTTTGAAAGCTAAAGGCAATTACACCCCCTACTCATCTTTTTAATGCCCTACCTTGTGCCCTTTATACCCAATATTGTGGTATTTTTATTTTTGATTCTATGGAAAGGTTTTATATTATTTGCCACTAAAACCTTTTTATCCACAGAAACATTTGAAGGAACAAACACCACCAGGAGTTTGATGACTATTTCAGATTTATAAATAAAGTTAAACAACTTCTTTTCATTTTTTAAACTTGTGCCCAGCATTGTTCTGCTAACTTTACTGGATGAAGTTACTCTATTACGTGGTATGTGGATGAAGATCTCGTGCAACTTTCACTCTGGAATTTACTAACCGTAATAACATTTTTAGCTGTGAATGATTGCGCATAAGTAGAATCTAATAGGGAAGACCGGGGTAATGACATCATCTTAAGCTAAAATAACTTTTTAATTGCCTTAGAATTGGTTTATTACTAAAATAGTTTTAGTTTAGGTTTCAACATTTGATATTCACTTATCCTGATTTTTTCTCAACTATGTATCTTTTAAGGATTCGTGTTAAAATGTTGTTAAATACATAATGGCGGGATTGCTTTCGAGCTAATGACACCCCCCCCCCCACAATATTATTAAAATGTAACTTACCACATTAATGGACGTGACTGCTATAGCAGTCATGGGGAATGGGTTTCTACAAGTATATGACATTTCAAATATACTGATAAACCCAAAGTGCAAGGACTATACCAAAATCAAGTGGCAGGATACATTTTCATATCTCAAAAACTATTTGAGGTATAACTAAAAGAAAAATACTGACATAA
>NW_025781012.1:0-44603 GCF_021130785.1 Homalodisca vitripennis | reverse complement strand
TTGTTTGCTTTTTAAAAGTAATTCTTAAAGATTGAATAGTGACATAAACAACAAAATAGAACTAATGGAAAAGCTTGGATGTGAGGCCCTATAAATAAACTTCTTTACATAATCATCTTGTTTTTCTTGATTTACGTTACCAAAATTGGCTTCTTTCCACCCTTAAGGAATAATAAAATATAATATTATTTGTATTACCATACTGGCTCAGTTCCCTTAGTAAATTAACGCGGATAAATATAAAATAATTAGTAAAAAAACCAAAAATATCTCCACATATCACATTATTATTTATACATTTAAAAAAAAGAACGGCGGGTGAGTATAATATCACAGAAGTATTTTCTTGAATACATACAGTTATTGGTTAGAACAAAAGGTCAATAACCATTTGTGTAACTTTTTATATTTAATTTAATTAGGTATTAAAATAATATCATGGAAGGCCTCCTGCATTTAGACATAAATAACAGACACGATTATTTTTAATTTTTGTACAGAGTATGTAAAGCTTATTTGAAAAAAATTTCGGAATATAAGCTTCTTTAAGGGCGCACAAGTCAACCCATTTTTTAAGTTTTCACTTTTATCACTTATATTACAAAGAGTAAGAGATGGGTTAATAATAGTTAAAATAATATTAAACATGACAGGTAACAGGATTATCAGAATTTGTCATCGTTATGGTTAAACAAACGTGTTTAACCTTAAAAGGGTTTGTTTTTTTAACTCCATTTAATATCACACATTTTAACATCACAAATAAAGTGAGCGGTGGTCCGTGATCATTATGTATTGTTGATACAAGCAAATGGAACATCCAAGCAAATAAGTCCTGTAATACATGCTTAGCTAAAGTATATTATGGAATGCTAAAGTATATAATAAGGATACGGTGAACAATTGTAGAAAGTTGCAATACCTGCATAGAGAGTCCTCGATTGTAATATTCTTCTCTTCAAGAATATGCTAGAATTATGGATATATTTAGCTGTTCATCTTGATAATGGCTCAAATAAAACAAAGTCGTTTAAAAAATTTGTTGTAGTAATCCAGGTGTTTAAATTTAAGGACTCGATAGTGCATAATAAGTAAATGGACAATAGGAGTTGAGTCAGCGGGAGGTGTTCAATAATATTGGAAATAGCTTTTATAACCAGTAATACTTATTATTTATTGTTAAATAAAATATGTTCGATATTCAGTATCTAACTAAACATGCTCGTGTATGCAACTAATCCTCATTAGTTGAGGAATTGTACGCCTTGATGTACGTTCAAATAATTGCTTACCTTTATAAAAGTGTTATACTATTGGAGATGTTTTACAACAAACACAACACACCTTCAAACAAAGATTGATATCGTAATAAATTGCCTGGTAAAATTATATAAAAGTTTCAAAAATAGTTTTCAGATCTCCAAATGGATATTAGAATTCTTAAGTTATTGTTCCTATAAATCTGTACATTATTAGTCCAATTAAGCTAATTTTTCGTGTTAAAACTTTAATAATTATTTAAAAAAGAGGGCTAATTATCACTTGACCCACAACAATTTGTATGATCTTCTTTAAATTAACCTTTATACAGAAAATTATTCGTATATTAATCCACCAATAGTGAAATAAATTCTGTCAATTGTTTTGAGTAAAAAATACGTTTCCATAACACTATTAAACCTATTTACTGTTTTCAAGTACCAGACTGTACATCCTCACGTCACCTACAATCTTCATCCCCATTACTACAAAGTTCCCACAACCATATCTGATATATTCATATATTTCTAGAATCTTTTATTGGCAAATCAATATTTGCAGTAAATTAAAAATGATATATTTGTCCACTTAGATCTCAAAAAATGTTTCCTACATAAACTGCACAGTGCTGCTACTCCACTCTACCAAACTTGTACGTGTCTTAGTTTAAATGGTATATGTTTAATTCCACTATTCTGCTACTTCTGGCCTTACATCAGTAGCTGAGTTTTGTTTCTCGAGTGGACCGTAGGTTTTGCTTGCCTATTGAACATTGTATACTGTCAAATACTCTTATTTCTATTGTATTATTTTCAATAAGTATCTAAAAGTTACGATCACAAAATAATAAGTGCAATATGCATGCACAATTTTTCAATGTTTAGAACGCTAGCTGGGCTGCGAGGTAATCAGCTCAACCAATTTTATAGATTATATTCATCCACCACCTAAATAATTAGCTAGAAATTATATAAAAGAATTTGTAATAGTATCTAGAATGAAGTTTATAAGTTATTTCTCTAATTAAAGGGAACATATAACTGTAAAACATAAATTATGAATTCATCATAAAATAACATATAATTTACTGCAGCCGAAATTGCACTCTGTATTTTTAAATCTCCTTTAATAAAATATAAATATATAATACACTATCGTACCCTAATATACAAAAATTACTCCTATCCACTTTTCTAATGCAAATCCTAGTTTAAGTGAATGCTTAGCGTTATAGTTTTATTACTCCAGGAACCCGTATCCAAATCATTGTTAGGAACAATCATTGATACTAGACTTAAATAATGTTAGTAGTTCGCGGGCTAGAAGACTGTCATCAAAATAAAATTCTGATAAGGCTATATTTTAATTTACGTAACTTTATTCCAGATCGTATATACCAGTAAACATTTTAGTCTTATTAACGATCTTCAGTCTATAGTGTTATTTCATTTCTGTGTAATAGTTAATGGGGGGTTGGTAGATTTGGGATACCTAGTTTACAGTCTACTGTACTGAAAATGAGTTAAAATAATCAATATCGTTTTCATAACCACCGAAGGCAGAATGAATGTTTTATAAAAATATATAGTTTTATGAAATAAAGTATGTTATCTTAGAATTAAATTGTTTAACTTAGGACGCCATAAAGAAAGTGACGTGAGATGCATCCAAAGCGTAATTTCCTTCCTTAATAACTGCTTGATTGTCCCAGAACGTTAAACAAATTTAGATAGGTAAGTTACGCAAAGTGGCTGGTCTTATTTAAAAACGCCTTGAATTTTTCGAACGATTTGAATTATTTGTAGAATACATAGAAAGAATTATTGAAATTATTAGAAGGAGGCTCTTGGATATCTTCGTAAAGAATCTGCTTTTTAGCATACATCAACAGAACTGACAGCGTGCTATTTTGAATTAGGAGTTAAATTTTAAGTACAATAATTATAAAGTGCTAACATAATACAAATATTATAAGAGATTGTTTGTAGGTTTTTATTTTATGCGTTGTATTAATAATTAACATAATTATAAATTCGAAAACACTCTTTTTTTGGTAAGCAATTGTAAAACTAGAATGTTTGAGATATACAGTTATTTTAAATTTCCTCACGTCTCTCCATTTTAAATTAAAATAAAAAAAAATAATTTATATGTTTAAAATTGTATTGTAGCACACAATAATTTAAGTAGGATTCATTGTATTATTACAGGACAATTACGGAGTGTACCTGCCTAACAATAACGGTGACAGTACAGTAACAGTGATAGCTTAATAACCAATATTACATAATGACAATCGTTATCGTTACAGTACTCTGATCTATGACGCCTCTGTTATTGTAGTCTGGCTATTCATCCCTTGGTCATGGATGGTTTTAATGCTACCATCAAAGCGTTAGTATCGTAACCGTAATATAACGGCTAGTCTTTGTTGTGTTGCAGTAAATCGATAGTTTGGTTATGTGCTTATTTCGCGTTGTTCGCAAACAAGTATCGAATAGTGAATAATTTAGCCACTAAATAAACAAGCTCGTCTGCTGACAGAACAAAATTAGACGGTTAAAAAAATTTAGTTTCATTAAGCCTAAACACATTAAATTAGTATAACTTTTAAATTAATGTCAAATTTTGGCAACATATTAACGAGCTATAGCATACATATTATTTATTTTCAATTACTGTGAACGCATAGTTAATAAAGTTTGCACTCATGCTCTTTATGATAAATATTTTTATGAATCTAAACTGTGGGATCCGTATTCACCGGTGAGGACATATGGTAACGGGCTTACTACATGTTTCGATTTGTTACCTAAACCCGTTATTGTAAAATGAAGTCAAGAAGAGCAAATTAGAAAATACTAATTTAGGTTCTTTGTTAAAACATGGCTAAAAATAGATGTGTATTATAATGTAAGGACATGAAAGCTGTAAGATTGTTGTCACAGTACAAATTTTACGCTTGATTTCTATTGTACGACACTACCTCGCATTTATTTGTCCAGATATTTTAAAATCAGATATCAAAAGTGTGTTACTCAAATAACTTAATACTGATATTTTGTTATGCCAATTAAAGGGAACACTAACAAAGCTTTGATAAACAATATAACTTTAAATTTAAAAAAGCGTCGTTCTAATACTGCAATATTAAATCAAAAAGAAATTTTATTCTATAAACACTTCAATCCTTTATTTCCGGAATATTTCATTCATTTTCGTTGTCATTATATAAAAAAAATTAGTTATTTGTTTATAATAACTGAAATAAGAAAATACAACTTCTGGATTAAAATCTTGCTAAGTATTTAAAACAAAGCATCTATTGTTGTCCGATTGTTTTTAAATTTGTAAAAAAACTATAAATCTATAAAAGTTTTATGAATGAATTAAAATACTAACTCTGTTAGCCAGGAAAGATCCACTGCATTTTTTATCGTTTTTAAATCTTTTAGGATGAAAACAAGAAATGAACTGGAACAGCAATTAGTATGAACCGTGCTGAAGATCATTATATAATTTGCTATGATTTAAATACTGCTATTTGAATGCCACAGTAATTTGACCAATTGTACGTTGGAGTCAGCTTTAAATAAATTAGTTGTTGATAGATTTATTTAAACCCGTATTTTACAATATATTTTAGTCTTTTTACGATGGTTGTCTTGCTTTGGAAGTTTTTTTAGTATGTTTAGAGTCAATGTTATTAATAGCTGATTATAAATTGATTTTTCTAAATTTTCACAGCTTCTAAATTACAGTTTAAGTAAACTTTCACGAAGAATTACATAACCAAGGAAACCGTTAGAAGCATGAATGTTTCCAGACGATGCGATATTTCGGACATTTACTTTAAATAACAATAAAAGTAAACTAATCAAAGAGTTAGGAAAACAGATCTTTGTAAAACACTATTAGACAAGAGAAGCTTAATTTTGTTCGTTTAAATGAGATGTGTATGTTTTCGTTAAATTATATCATTCTTCTTTTAATACATGTGAAAAAATAAACATGGTTAGAGATTTTCCCCCGTTCGAAGAAAAGAAATATATATTGCCCGAAAATATATAGTCCACTTCAACAAGCAGTAAACAGTAACATCTCACTGGCCCTCCTAGATAGCCACTAAACGGAGAACGCCCTCCCTGACATCAAAATGGCCTGCCTCTAATGGCTACAGAGCGAACAAGCGTGACGACACGTTCCGTCAAGAGAAAGGAAAGTGTTTCCCCCATGTCTTTATATTGTCTTTATATACATCCATAGCACGCCATAAGTCACTTTCAAAAACTAAAAAAAAACCTGAGTATATTTTAATCATGTCTTTATATTGAGGGATCTCCTTTAATCCTACAATCCAACATGGTAAATCTGTAACAATACGAGTATATTAAAATTTGTTCTATTCGGGCTGAAATCAAGATGACTGCCAGAACAGCATTTTATTTCTGCTTATATTATGACCAACAGCTAGATTTGTTATTTATATACTGACCTCTTCAAATTGGTTTATTTTTTAATATTATGGTGTTTATGGTATATTATTGGAAGTACTTATTTCTCATTTTGGTTTGTGGCTTGAAGAACATTTTGTATTTACTGTATTCTCCTGTGTACAAAAGTTACCTGCTACTGTAGTAACACTCAATTGTATTGGCTGTCTCTTGTTACAACAAGGCGAAGGGTTAAGTGATGGGAATAAAAAACATGTTGTTTGTTTGAACAACTGTTACATGCTTATCACAATGTAGTATCAGAAACAATGTTCATGCTACACTGCTGAAATACATGCAGTAAATGCTTTTATTATTTTGTGAACGTTCTGTCTACTATCAAACTGAAGTTTAATATTCTAAATAATTTAGATTAATGTCCTAATTAACACAAACGTTTTACTTACCTCAGTTATTAAATTTGTATTTGGCTGATACTTACTTTTTAAACCCATAATTATGAGACAGAATGTTCTATACCAGAGGTTTTGCTTCTTAGGCTATCTATAAGTACGCTTAGGCAAGATAAACGTAAAAATGTATAAAAATATCTTAAGACATTTCCCAGTTACAGCTGACTACATTTATTTATACAGTAAAAATTGTTTTTGTTCCTCTTTACTAGATAATTCATTTAATTTTCTGACATTAGTGCCAAATCGGTTCCTGGTAACAAAAACTTGCAGAGAACTTTATGTCCTACTCCAAATTGGTTTTTAGAAAGAGGACAAATATACTAAATTAAAAAAACTACTTGTTTACATGCTTTCCAACGTAAAAAAACCGACGTTTTTATTTATTTTTCTCAAATTTTTTCCTTTGGTGTAATCTTTATCTTTTTATCTTATATGAGAATCAAATAAACACCGCATTGAACTGGGATCTAAAAGGAACCTATGTGCTTGCTTTGTCAGTTATAGGATATTAAAGAGGTAGAGGTAGCTCCTCTGGACCCCGTGTCGAGTTTCCATGAGGAGGGAATTAATATGGAAAGTAATGTAACCTTCAAACACCATAATTTTCTGCTTTCTAATCCATCATGAGTTTTCTTTAAATTTGAAGCAAGGAGCCGAGAAAAAGAAACAGAGATAAACTACTAAAAAGAGATCTTAGTAAAAGGTTCAACAGAAAAAATATTTGTATATGTTACTATATATGTCAACATTTTGTTTCTGCAATTGTTAGAAAGCTTTAGATTTTACATTTTATTTTTAAAACCCACTTTATTTATATTGTAGAGTTTGGAAATTTTCTGTTTATAAAATAGGCAAAGTAATATAAAATCAAACCTTTAAAACATCTTCTTTGGGCACTGTATATTAGTTATTTATATGCAACTTGTCATGGTCTTTTTTTACCTTACAAATTTAAATATAGGTGGATTTTTCCTCCACTCTTAAACTTGTTTTTAAAACACGTTAAGCTATCTTTAATAACTTTATTGCTACTCAATGTAATTTTGAAGTTTATATACTATTTACGATGGTAACCTACTAAACATTTTCCAACAAATGTTTTTGTTCTGATAGTACTTTTTCACATGAGCGTGCAGGAGTATATTTTGTCATCAAATCCATTATTTTGTCAGATAATATATCCGGCCTATGAAAGAACCTACCAAAATTATCCATCCTGTTGTTATAGGATAATAATATTTATAACAAGAGCATGTAAAATATAGATAGGGAACATCATTTCCCTCTACAATACGATATTTGGATAAAAAATCAAATATTTAGGTCACATAACAACACGGAGCTTATGAAAGTAACCACCCCAATAGTTCCAACCTATGTAGTTTTGTTCTAAACACAATTTTTTACATGGGCTTGCAGGATATGGACGTGAACATCAATTCCCTGTACAATACGAAATTTGAATAGAAAATCTATTATTTTGCCACATACTATCACTGGCTTATGAAGTTAGCCTAATCAACAGTTCCACTCTGTATTGTTCTAATAGCAATGGTTCACAGTGCTCTAAAGATACATATGTAAACATCAGTTTTTTTCTACAGGAGCATATTTTATTAATAAATACATATTTTGCATACTGAATTACATAGTATATACAATTGTTGTTGCTTCGTATGTATTGGCTGACACAGTGTTATAACAACGAATTATCCAGAAACATATAAATACACAATAATAATACACTATACTCGTATTATATTGTAAACCGTACATATTATATACTGTGATGTGATAAAATTTATGAACATTTTCAAAGGGTGCTTATCATGATGTGAAATTGTATTGCAATTCCTTCGAGAACCTTTCCTCTTTTTCTAGTATTATTTGCGTTGTATACATCAAGAAATTATTGAAATACCCTTGAAACTTGTTTAAAACCCCATTATAATTGGTAAGTTTACGTTACAAGAAATATTAAACTTATTGCCTCTTGAAAAGGAAAACGGTTGGCTTCACAATATGTTTCAAAAGTTTTGTCCAATATTTTGGTGGTTTTGTTTCCTCATGTAATTGGAAATGAAGATGATTCCTTCTTTTGTTTTAATACATGCTCGGTATTTTGGTTGTGCTTTTAACAATAAAATTCTATTTCAATAAACAGACCTCATAAGTTCAACACTTTGATTTATTATTGTATCCGCCTATAAAATCAGCTTAACCTGATTTACCTACATTACTATAATCTTCAAAAGCAATTAATATCTTTACAATATTACTCAAAATTATTATTTTGTAAACATTATTAAAATACGATTTATAGTAGATCTGCGATAATATATTTTTTAAATGACAGAATTAAAGGAGTTTTTTCCATATGATCCTCCATATGCGGTTGCACTCCATTTTGGGTTTCATCACGCAAGAAAAAATATGTGTTCTCGGGTATTTTAGTAGTAGAAAAATTTAAAATTAAATAAAGCTGTATAAAAATATACAATTTTAGAGAAATAATATTCGTTAATATTTTACTGTAAAGTACTAACTAAAATTTAATGCAAAGATAGTTTTTAAGTGTGTTTTTATTTTATTGCGTGTGTACTTGACCACAAGCCTTTTTCTGTAGTTAGAGGAAACAAACTAGTTAGGATAGGCTGGTCCCCACTGTGTTTAAGTTAGTTATTTCACATTTTGTATTTAAAGCTCAAAAACAAGCAGCACCGTTTTTTTAACTATACTTGTCTTAAAACAAAACTGTAATAGTCTGCTGGAATAGAATTTTCAACGAAGTATAACTATCAGCAGAGTACCTGAGTGTCTATAAAACACAGTTCGTCACCTCATTTTCAGAGATTATCAGGTTTACAACCTGCTCAACAGGGTGTAGAGCACACATAAAGACAGATGAAGGTTTTAATTTGTTCTTTTTTTACGAACCTTCAGGAGAATTGCAAAATTGATGCTGATTCTAAGTGATCCTTATTAAAATACTCGCTGAAAGTTTACATTGATTGCCTCAACCTCAATACCTTACAAATAAGTGTTAAGTAATTTATTAGAGTTTATAATAAGATTTTATAAGTAATACTATAGCTGCGAGACGAATTTGACCGAGGCAATTATATTTTATCATTGTAAGACTTTTCAACTGAAAATGTTTATAGCGCAAAAGCAACAGAGTACCAATAAATTACAGAAAGAGTCAAAAACATTTAAATTATCTCAGAAAGAACAATTAGGGCGATAGGGTAGAAAGTGATGTTTCTTATCATTAATGCGCGACATCATTGCGGATGTGATAAACATCCCTTGAGATAGTGCTCATCGCTATGAAACAATAAGTATTTACGCTCTCATATCTCTCGTAAACTGTGCAATTTTTAAATTAATACTCCATCATGATCTGTGTAGCACTGGTATGAGTTTCGACATTGACTTCTAACATATAAATAACGTTATTTTCATTGTTATACCACCACTCAGGACTATAGTAATGCTCATATAACATTATTTTAAATTCAAAATTATACGTAATATTAGCGGGAAAAACAGTTAGGCTAAAGTAATTAGAGAAAACTTTAAACTTACAAATGTAAAAAATCTCCCATCGTAATTCCTATCTTATAATATAATATAGTATTAAATATTTATGTAAAATTTTAAGAACAAACAAGGTTTAACAAATTATTTTTCTTTTATAAACAGGAATATTTATGGGTTACAACTCGGTTCTTAAAATAAAATATGTTAGAGATATCCTCACATCACGAAAAGACTATTGACTTTAATGTAAATTTAAGAAATATGTTTTATTTTTGCGCTGAATGTAAATGTTACGAGGGTGACCCCACTATATGTCACGCAATTACATGTAAATATTTAAAAAAAACTTATATTATAATTTGAGGGAACTCTACGAATCTTAATAAAAGTACAATTGTAACTCAAGTATGCTCCTTAATATATATAAAACAAAATATCATTGCAAGAAGGTAAAAAAAATATTCGCTTGAAAAATAAAAATACAGTTGTATTTGAAAGTACAGTTGTATTTACACCAAAAAAATGTTTAAACAGTTATAAGAATGTGGCCCGTCATATACACTGCAGCAAAGCTTTTTCCGTTGTGGAGTTTTGTAACCAAACAACAATAAACCTATATAAAATTTAAACATTCAGTAGTTGTAATTTTTTTTTCAAAAGTATACAATTTCAAACTTTTTTGTTATATCATAGTCCTTCCATCAACTTGATTTTACTGAAGGAGTTTAATAATAATAGTATGTTAAAACATGGTATATGTATATGATACACACTTATATAAAATAGAAAAATTAGTATTGTGTTTGATAAATGTATTATTGGGATAATAACTTATAATACGAGTTGTTTTACCTAAAGTGCATTTGTTTCCTAAAAATGGCATTAGTTATAGGGTGGCAATAAATTTAGTTAATAAAAGCAGTCTTGTTTGCTCAGCATAATGAATAAACAGAAATGTTTAGAATAAAATAAATCTTTAATTGTTGGTTAATTATTATAACAAAACATAGATATTGTGACATAGACATTATGTAATATGAATATTTTAACTTAAAAATATTTCAGTGTATTGCTAATACAACGTTGTGTACAAAAACAATATTGTAAGTGTATTATTTAGACCGATACATTATTGTTATTCTCTAGTGGAACTGGAAAATTTACCAAAAACACTAGACAGTTATCAACTCCACTGAAATAAAACCCCTCAAGAGACACATTGAACCTTCTATCAATGAACCTATAAGTACATTTCCTAGAATCCCCTTGCATATACTCGTATTAAGCTGAAAACTTTTATAATCTAAACTTTATCTACGTTTTAATTTGTCCTGTGGTCGACTTCGATGGCAGAGAGGCTAATTGGTATAAAAACTGTTTACGAAACTAGCTGTTTCAAGCCGCTTCGCACACTTTTCCGTAAGCTTTGCCGTTTATGAGCACTTCTGGTTCAAGTGAATTATATTTCCAACGCCCCATGTAGAGTTCGTTTACTTTATTGTCACCATCAAGAAAATCAGTAAAAAGTGTATGTTTGTAGACATTGAACACGTGCATGTACTTTATTATAATATGGGTCTAGCACCCAAGCTTTAAGTTCAACCATAAGTGTATTTATAAAGAAAAATACGCATCAAAACGTTGCGCCTTCAAACAGTGTTTGGCTTATAATTACACTACCTGTCTCGTAATTGCAGTTTAAAAATGTACAGGCCACTTTGATATCTTTCACCTTTTACAGAGTGAGCCGCCGTCTGATAATGAATTACATCACTAGGGGCATAGCATATAAACCTTAATAATGATCGGTCAGGTAACTTTCTGTGTGTATAAAGGACACACAGACAAACATTTATGTATATATAAAGGAATACAAGTCTCCTGACTTTAAAAACATTGCCTCTTACTTCTAATCCTCTGGCACTCATAGTAATGTAAAATACACTTCAGACTCTTAATTATTAGACTTGCAAGTATAAGTAATAATTATATATAGTAATAAGTGATATTACTTTATTACTAGGTTTTATATATCAGGCCCTGTCGAGATATTGCTAACAAACTAATCTTGAAATACTTTAGTTTTGTTTTGTTGATTATCCACAAATTATGTTAATGTTATATAACTTTTTCCATCTTACATCTTTCAATGTCCCTATATTACACTCCAATGTGAATACGGATTGAGTGGGTGAACATTTCCTGGGTCTATAAACAACCCTAAAGCAGTGGTTAATTTCAGTGGCAACGCAAGGGAAACGGCGTTCCCTTACCTCCCAAGAGTGCCGGAACGCAAGGGAACGCTTTTAAAACTACGAGTACAAGTTTTAGTTAAAAAAAAAATTGTAGGTAGGATCAATATTATGCTATGCTTTGTTTGCGAGTGACTCGTAAGCAGATAGTAAGCGCCCGTAACAAAGCAGTTGTGAGCTGTGCTGTGATGAGTCTTGCAACGGAATCAGGCAGGAGGAAGGTGACGGGCGAGTCATCCTAGTTCGCGCATGCGCGGCTGCGCCTCTCAATAACAAAGCAATACCTACCCCCACCCCCTTCCTTTCCCCCTCCATTCCTTCACCGCGCCACCGCCCCAGTGATCACAAGTGTGTTGACTAGTTGACTTGACCTTGGTGTGTTTTCGCGTTTAAGTTACAAGTTGCATCGCATCCCATCACGCTTAAGTTCGTTTTTGAGGTGCAGGTCGTTGATTGTGTTCGTGTTTTATGCTCATTAGTGCTGGTGCAGCTAAATAGTTTCCTAATTGACTATGACTACCAGAAAAATTGTTGATTTCTTTAAACCTAACCCTTAGAAACAAATAAGGTTATGCGAATAATGAGAACTGCAGTTTCGGAAAGCATTGACTACAACTTCAATTGTTGATCAAGATAAAAAAGAAGACGCAATCGGGATCAATGAGGATAATTGCGATTACTATTCCCCTTCGACTTCCTCGTCGGTCAAAATAGTATCCAGGTTGGTGGGTTTGGGATCTGATGCAGACGAAGCTAAGGTTAGTAATGAAAATAATGATTTTTGTTTAATAGGGGTGAACAGCCAGTTTGTTGGTCTGAAGAACAAATTGTTGAATTTAAAGCTAAAAATCCATGGTTAATTGTGAACAGAGAACTAGGTTGCAACGTTTTGCCGTAGTGTGAGTACTCTAGGTGCAGAGAAAACGAAGGGCCTAAAGATTAGCGAAGAGTGGGTTTTAGGAACTGTTACCGCTTATGGAAACAATAAAAAAGACCAGCAATCCTCTCTTAGGAAAAAGATATTTTTACAACCGTGGGTCTCGAGCTCATTCTTTAGCTGAAAAAATACTCATTGAAGCTAAGAAAGATACAATGAAAAAAGCTGTTTGATTCTATGCATAAAAGAGCAGCAGATTGTAACTGAGCGCATTTTCCGCACGGGCTTACAAGCAAGCTAAAACTAAATAGGCCATTTTTTGAGTTTGAAACTGAAATTGATCTTCAAATAATGAATGGCTTAGATATGGGGCGAATCCTACATTCAAATGTTGCTTGCTCCAATATAATTCATCATATTTCTGATGAAATGAAATCAGACTTGATAAAATGGCCTAATCAAGTCAGACTCTAAATTTTCCCTACTTTTGGATGAAGCCACTTCAGTTTCAAACAAAAATGCTTTGGTGGTTTATATCACAGAACTGTTCTAAAGGGAATGCAAAACCCTATGACAGTGTTCTTAACACTTTTTGAGCTAAATAGGCACAACATCAGCTGGTATATATTACAAGAACTTTTAAATCAGTTACAAGCATTAGGTCTAAGCTTTGAATTCAATGAAAGACCATATGATTGCTCTAAAGCTTGTGATGGTGCTTCAGTGCTACAAGGCAAGAAATCTGGCCTTGCTATACAGCTTACTGAAACGTTCCCCAACTTGTTCATTTGGCATTGTTTGAACCATCGTTTAGAGCTTGCCGTGCACGATTCCATAGAAGAAAGTTAGCTGGAAATCAATCATTTTAAGATATTCATGGAATAAAATTAGAAACATGTTTAGTTGTTTCACCAAAAAAACAGCAAGGGAGTAGGCAGAAGTTGCCTAAAGGACTAGAGGAGCAAATGTTGAAAATCGGCCGTGTTTTAGATACTCGTTGGGTAGCCTCCAGCTTAATGGCGGTGAAAGCAGTTTGGAAGAATTTTAAAGCTTTGTACAATCATTTCATTGAAGCATCTGAAGACAAACAAAGGGACTCGAAGCAACGTTTCAACTTACAAAGGGCTTTGTAGTACATTATCTTCTACAACTTTTTGTACACAACCAGGCATTTGATGTTCGATGCTCTAGAAGAGTTATCGGATTTGTCCTTACAGCTTCAAAAATCAAGCCTCAACCTTATCCAAGCCCACAGTGGATGTAACAACTGTTAATCAAAGTGTTTTGAAAAACCGAGTTGAAAAACATGGGTAGAACGTTCAGTGGAAGCTAAAATTGCTATTGACGATTTGATGTTTCAAGATGTTAAACTTTGTGTAAGATCCAAGATACCCAGTATTCCAGAAAAACAGTTCTATCGGAGCCTCGCTAGCAACTTGACTTCACAAGGTTGCTATCATCATCTTCAAATGCGGGCTGAACACTACACCAAAATCATGAATGAACAATCAAAGTGATTCAACCCCATGTATTGGCCAAAAGACTTATCCATCACCTACGGAGAATGTGAGATCCAGCGAATCTGCGATAGATTTAAGATTAGCAGGCTCTCAGGATATAATTAGAGACTTCAGACACTTCAAGCAGGGACTGAAGCCTATGTTAAGTGGAGAGAAACCTACCTATTCTGGAGCAAACCGCCGTCATTTAAGAAACTGATTTCCATCATAAATAGTATTTGCAGTGTCTAGTGCTGAATGTGAAACGTGGGTTTTCTGCAATGAATCTAATTATGTCTCCTCTTAGATCTTCACTCTACATTAGCACTGTTTTTGCGATTTATTGCGGATCAGGCTCCTAGGTACCTTCCTGTGGCTAGATACAATCCCGAGCGACAAACACGTCAAAAACCTAGCTGGCGAAGGGACACCATTCTGCACTTGACACCAAGTCAAAACAACGAAGGCAGAAAACTTAATACCATGAAGACCAGAATTGCATTGTGGGAACTTTTTTTCCTAAATCTGTTTTTTAAATATCTCTTTTAGAATTTCAGAACATTAAGTTTTCATTAAAATAACTAGCCCTATGCCTAACTTATAGTTGTGTTCTGAACTCAAGTTTTCTGAGTTCTTTTTTGTACTTACAGTTAGTTTTGTGTATTGTTGTTTTGTTTCTTTTGTAGTTTTCACTTTAAAATATTAACAAACAACTAAAACTAAGTTTTACCCAACAGTCTTGGCATTGCCTTACAATATTATACTACAAATCCGTACATATTTGTTATAATAACTAATAAGCAAATAAAATAATCAACCTTAACTTTTTAAAACTACACTAAATTTTAAAAAATGAAACCGTGTTACTCCACTCTGTGTGTCATATTATTTTGTGTGTAATTAAACTAAACGCTTCCTTTTCCTTTCCCAAGAAGTTGATTTATTTTGAATGTATTAATATTGTTTTGTACCCATAAGGTATGCAATTTTTTTGTAAAATATGCAAACTTGTAAAAAAGCTGTTATATTAAACAAACATCCATTTACATATTAATATGTATTATTATTACTACTGTAATGTGTATAAGTAAAAACTGTGAATAAGGCTCAATTTGTTTTTATTTTAACCATTCATTAAAAAATTAATATTGGCGAGCTTCATTTGATTCAAACAAAATGGGTCAATGAAATCAAACCCAAATATTTCTGGGAAATTTAAAGTAGGCAAACAAACGTGTTTAATAGAGTAGAGTAGAGTATAGAGAGTAAACTCAATAATTTAAATTCATGTTTTTATTTTCTTACATCCCTAATCAAGCACCTTAAAGAAAATAAACAGCATTAAAATATCACTTGGGTATTTTATAAAAATGAATGTATTATTATGTCTGGGTGGCCTAAAAACAAAGGTTTACAGTTATAATTTTCAAAAGTTTTCCTGGGTGAGGGCCCCCTCCTTCCTGGGGTGTATTCCATACCCACCGGTCCTGAGCTTCCTGCTTTAAAGAGTTTTCCCACAACCTAAAAATTTTAGAAATTAAGCACTGCCCTAAAGTGTAAGGAGACAAGCCCCTAGCAGTTCAAAGCCCTTTGTTACTTATCCAATCAATCAATAGTATGAAATTTTAAAAATATGAATTTCTAAATTTACTGAAAAAAATGCAAAAATCGCTTTGCTCAGCTTCATTTCAACTGTACCTAGAATGCTAATTCCTATATCATAATAAAGCATTGTTTAAATATGTAAAATATATTATTGCCCCGCCAAAAATTAATGCAGGATTTATCGTTTAATTGAGATTTGTTTCCCAGATGCATCTGTATAATAATGTATCCAGTTTTATTAGTTTTTTGAATTGTAAATTCTTCGGAGAGCAATGCAGTGCTTACTACTCATTTTTTATGTTAAATAATTCTACTAAAATCCCCGCAAAAGTACTGTGTGATACACTAAATAAGATTGTTTTTTTAAAGCAAAGTATTTCATGGCATTTTTTGTTGTAAAGTAAAGACACTATCTTGAGGAAAACCTAAAATAAATACTTTTATGTAACTTCAGTATATGTTGAACATGAAAATATATATCCTGGTTTGATTATGTGGCAGAATTACTGATTTAAACTATTACATAGCAGTATTTTTGGATGGTTAAATTCAGCTTTCTCATATTTAGTAATACTACTGTACAACATATTAAAATGGCCTGATAAGGTCTGCGAGCAGAATAATACAGACTTCGTTTCCCAATGCAATCTTAGATTCATAACTATACTTTGATTTGTGTCCAAACGAAATCGAAGAAGTTAAAGCAGTCTTATTAAATACCACAACTAATAAATATATTTCAGTATAAATTTTTTCATGCATTGGTTTAAAATGAATTGATATGTTCTATATCTAGAAGTTAAATTAAACAATGCTCCTATACCTTATGATAATGATCAGCACACCTGGTGCACTTAGTAGTTTTCTAAGAAGCTTTTAAAGTGCCTCTAACAACTAATTTGTTTTGGTAGTGTAATGTATTGAGTACAAAGCACATGAAAGGACAAGCCTCAATACTGCGTATTATTTTTAATGTAATTTTAAATGATGATTTCAAATTTTTTAAAACACTTGGATATTGTAATCGAAAACATAATCATTTTATGTTACCATTGTTATATATATTCTATTTCAGAAAAGGAGATGATACGTAGAAAACAGGAATTACAACCCCCATGTTGCGATTCTACTACACTGACTCCAAAACAAGCACTTGATCAAAAAAATAAAAAGCAATACTATTTAATAAAACTGAACCGAATAACGCAGGGTCACAATACACCTCCTTTATCGCCGACCAACAACCTAGGTCCTAGGTAAATAAGAAAATTACATTTAAAATTTCATATAATGATACAGTTTTAAAAATATTTAAAATTTAGTAGATGATCGTAAAATTAGGGTCATAAATCATAAAATAATAAAATTAATATTTCTTACCTAATATATAGTAGTTTCGAAATCTCTAAATATCACATATGATATTTAAACGTATAAACTGTAGATGATCTCCTAAATTTTTTCATCAAATAACCTTTTTCTTTATTTATGGTAAAAAATACTTTACCAAAGAAGGTACAGACTTTCTTTATCAATCAAGATAGACATAAAGCAGAAATCGACTACAAAATATTGTTCGTTTCAAATAATATAAATACATATTGTAGTACTCCTTGTAGACCATCCTCCGTTGGATGTGGAGTCAATAACTAACTTAAAAACTATTTTTTAATTCCAGCATTCATTTACTAAATTTAACTTTCACAACTTAAACCAACACAAGAGTACCAAACCAACTAGTAGGAGACCTGCATTGTACATGTTTTCAAATTTCATACTAGTGTAATTTAAAAAAAGTTAACGTTTTTACGCCAGATTGCTTGCATTTTACTCTACTAATAGATACTTTTTAAGTTGATGTACTACTCGATTTGAAATAGAGAATTAACTAGTGGTGCTAAAATAATATTTTATAAAAAAAAAATAGTAGTATAGCTCCTCTAAAAGATACCATTGGCCCATTTTACCTTAGAATACACTTATATATTTATATAGCTGCCTTATTTATAACTTTATTCAAAATTCTTTTTATTTCCACAAAATTAGTTATATTCGACATGAGTAAACGTTTATATACTATTAGTGTTATCTATAATTCCAATTGGGTTAAGATCTATTCTGTTGAAAAGTGAAAATGACAAGCCTATACTGCATATGAATTAATGAATTTTCAAATATTATTTCAAAGATTCATGACTTGAAAGATTAAAAAAAACACATGGATACTTTTATCCAAAACATAATAAAGTTTATCCTCATTATCATCTTTTTTATGAAAATATTACTAGAATATTTTTT
The DNA here is from genome assembly GCF_021130785.1 of Homalodisca vitripennis. Classification (NCBI taxonomy): domain Eukaryota; kingdom Metazoa; phylum Arthropoda; class Insecta; order Hemiptera; family Cicadellidae; genus Homalodisca; species Homalodisca vitripennis. The sequence goes on along the minus strand of NW_025781012.1, from coordinate 26,360 downwards.
TATAAATATTAAAATTACTTTAGTTATTAAAATACACAACCTGTCAAATATTATCCATGCAGCTGCCCAAAAACAAATATAGGTATTTTTGGATTTTTTTTAAATTTTATATTTGTAATTTTTTATTTGGTGCTATCTCCATAATGTTTGGCTCTTTGCTACATATTTTAAATTAAATGTTTTTGTTTTCAATTGAAGTTTAGATTATTATAATTCTGTTAATGTTATTGATAATCTTTACAGATAAATGACCATAGTAATTATAATGATGTTAGTAATATTATTTTTATGTTTAGACGTATTCAATTTGACTTACCTATTTCAAATTCTACGTATAAAAAAATAATATACAACTATCTTTATGAGAGTTCCTTACCGAAGTGGTAACTGTAAATGATTACTTTTGAATGCAACAGTATTGTGTACTGTAACGTTTTTATATATTTATATCTATTTAAAATATATTCAAGTAAAATTTAAAAAGCCTAAATTAATAGCTTAGAAGTTAAAAGTGCAAACTTTACGTTCAGTTGTTATAGGTTCACTTTTCACTATTGAAATATAACATAGACATAGATTTTTACGTTATCTACTATACAGTCTATGTAGAATTATTGACATATTATATCTTTACTGTCCTAGATGTTGGTATCTTTTCAAAGCATTATTAAATACTATATGTGAAAATAAAACTATATGTGGTATAAAAAATATATAATTTTAAGACTATAACTCTGTTTCCTAAAAAATGGGATAATCAAACACGTTTAGACTAAATACTAGCAAATCATAATTACTTTTAGTTGTATTTGAGCGTGGAATAATGTAAAAAACTATTTACAACAACGAATTTATAGATGCCATATTAAAAATATATAGAAATACGTAAATGTAAACAATAGCAGATAAAGAAATTAATATAATTAGTATAATACAATAACACTGCAATGAGCGTACAAGCTTGGAAATTTACGTTGGAGTAGCAAAAGAAGTGAGTAGTAAAAGAAAAATTAAATAAACAATTTTACAAACATGCAATTAAATATTGATCAAATTTTGAAATTAATTAATGTAATTTCTCTGACAGGGTAATCTAAAACATTAGAACGTTATGATTTTTTTCTTTTCCAATAAATTTTTTTACCTAATTGTGATTTCACAACTTTTCTTTAAACCCAATTTAATCAACTCTTGGCACTATATAATATTTTTGGTAAGCATAGCTGTAACAATGTATCTACTATCCGCAAACTGTAAACGCACACAACCAGTAAGACAAAGAAGACTTTTCGTACAAGATTTGTATTTCTTGAATAAGGTTACCAGTATTACACCAAAAGTTTGACATGAACTTGATGGATATTTATTCAATATACTTGGTTTTTTTTCGATTGATCTCAATTTTTCTTCTTGACATTAAATATTTATTTCGTATATCAAAAGAACATGTCATATTATTCATATATTATGAACTATATCTTTCGAAACACACCGTAAATTTGCCTGTTTTACTGATGGAACTACACCAGCAAAATGGTTTGTTATAAAACATTACAAAAAGTAGGACTACTGTTACAGGAAATCAAAGTCTACGAGAAAATTTATTTATCAATATAGGTTTCTCGCTAAATACGAAAAACTTCAGTTGCATCGATTTATCTACAAAAATCATTTACATTTTATATATTTATTTCCCTAAAAAATTTTGGAAAGATAACACCATGTATTTAACTGAGTTTTAGAACCGAAAACCGCGTGTTGAAGCAAAAAAATGCGATTGTAGATAACGATTTCCATATTTACAATAGTGTTTTATGTTATTCTGTTCATTTAGTAAATGATTTTTTAGCAACACATACATTTTTTCATAGATATACATAATGAGTTGTGTAGTTTTCATAAACTATTTACTATTAACAATTTTCAGGGTCAAATGTTTAATTGTAAAACAATGAAGACGCACTTACAAATTGCGTTCCAAAACAGAACTAAGACGAAATTTTTAATTATTTTACCGAAATATAATATATTTTTATGTAAATAAAGTTTTTCCATTGACACATGTTTACCGATAAGTTAAAAATAAATTATAAAGAGCAGCAGTAATATCTTTAGCTGAGTTACATTGCCCAATTTTAGTTGCAAAATATAGTATGAGAGGGACAGAAAAGGCAATTGTTACTTGATAAAGCTAAGGGAACGATTTTTAATTTGATCAGTACCACGCCTAACTCGAAGTTGCGCTATGTTGTTAATGCGTAACCAAGCCGTGACTATGGACAGTATCAGTGATTATACTGTAAACTCTATTTGCCAGAATATGATTACACGTAGAAATATGTTTATTCCGAGAGAAGGGAACATAGTACTTCTGATAGAACTGTTATTATGAGTATTTCACTTTAGTTGTTTACTATGATAAGTAAGTAAGCATTGATGAATTAGGAAGATTCCCATTTAGAAACCTTTGGGTATTAATAATCCCCTAAAGATAAGCTCTCTAAGCAATTTTTATTCTAGGCTTATGTTACAATTTCGAACTACATATAGGTTATAAGTTTTGAAAGTTAAAATGAAAAAATATTCATGGTAGTCTACATTTAAATGTGTATTAAATACATCAAAAGCCTAGTAATACGACAAGAACGGATACCTGAGGAAACATATACAAATAGTGGCTGTCAGTGTAGGCTATGCAATGTGAAATATGAAACTGTAGGACATTTGCTTTCTGTACAATACTATTCCACATAAAGATAAATGTGACAATTTGGCATTAAGGTATTTTTTAATAATTGTCCTTAGTAAAATATGGTGGGTATTTCGAGTGTGAGTTTAATGGCGCTGAAACATTGAACTGCTAAAGTTCCAAATAAGTTGAGCTACATTAAATGGTTGTGGATTCTGCGGCCTCAGCAATATCTTAATGAAACAAAACTATCATACTGGATGTCTTTCTTCCCAATTTGGCTCTCCTAGTTCGTGAGCTATCCTTTTGTATGTTCCCAGTTTTCGCTTACGTCAGCACCTTACGATATCTGTTTTAGGCCGGGTAGGAACGAAAATTGGAAATGGAACTAAATATTTCCTTACAATCTGTACATAACAAATGCATACAGAACCATAAAACATTCCAATTGAAATATTTGTGCAATTTATCTGTAAATAAAGATTTATTTTCTGCTTTAATATACTGCAATACCAGCTTTTGTACCAACAGTGTTTACTTAATTTATACTCTTCTAAACTAAATTTAACTGTACCCCCAAATTTTGTTAAGACATTTAATTCAACATTACGTTTTCGTTAAGACAAAAAACAAATTTTTCTGATAGTTGGTACATAGAAAAAAAATCGTCTAAATTTATGTTAATTGGAAGAGGGTAAAACAAGACAACAATTACAAAGCTGTAAGGAAATTCATTTAAAATGTCTGACAGCATAATATTTTATTTATAAAATACTGGATATATCTTATAGTATCATTTATATTTAATTAACGAAGGCTTTTACTTTAACATATTTTATTGCCTAAACCAATGGTTTCCAAATCATAGTATGTCGCGGGACGTCATATTATTAAACTATACCATCAAGGACCATCGTTTATATAGATTCTTAATAGAACATAATGTAAAAGCGACTTTTCACATGAATGGATAATACTATACCGTGTTAAATATCTCAAGACTTTTAGAAATGGACATTGTGGCCTTGTTGCACGTTTCACCAGAAGTTTTATAGTATTTATTCATTAATATTCCTTTCATAGTACCATTACTGGACAAATCAGTAAGTAATTGTTTTTCGTCTGGAGCAGGAGTGTAAGGTTTAATTGAAGTTATTTGCACTGATATATCGGTTTGACGTTTTGCAGACAATAGTTTTTCATCATATTTGAGAGAACATTGTTAAGTGGGTAAGTTTAAATGTGAACTTTCGAATCAATTTTGGTACAATCGCTTGAATCTGGTATTTTACTCTAAAGACATGCACATAATGAATGCCCTTTCAGTCTCAAACTCATCACTTGCTGCTAAGTAAAGTTAATCAAATCAATATCTAAGAGACGTTTGACAATCTATTTTCTACGAGGAACAGACGAACTTCGTCTGTAATCTCAGAAGTCTATAAAAAACCTGTTTTTTAAGGACAGCCATTGTATATTAATACTCAAAAATAAGTAAATGTGATCTGCATGTGTGTACATTAGGGTTCATATGGTTACGATTCAAGCCAATATTTAATGAAGTTTATTTTTATAGATTTGTACATTGTCCTAGGTGCCTAAGCCTCCCAGTATATAGGCTACAATAACAGTCAAAGTTTTATGTGAAAGTGCCCTCTACATTCATAAAATCCTTGATTTAAAACCCGACGTCAAATCAGCATCGTCATTTGTAATTTCAGCACATTAATCACCTCTTGTACCATGTTTTGAAACCTGAAATATTGCAGAAAATGTGTAACGGTCAGAATTTCCAGATTAAGACTGTCCAACAACATGTTTTTAATGCAATACTACCAATATAAATCTAAAGAAAATGTGTTGTAGCCTACCTCCTGATAACTACTCATGGTTCCTTGAGGGTTTCGCAGACCACCTCTGAAGAACCTAAGGTCTAAACGGTAAGTCTTCTCCACTTACAAAATAAGTAGTACGCTCACGTAGTAGTACATTCCATACACAGTTAGAACTATGTTTTGTTTACTAAGAAATAAGATACTGGTAACTAAAAAAGGTATGTTGTAAAAAGTTAGTCTGCATATTTGAAGATATTAAATACATTAAAATTGAAATATAAATTGTAGTCCAATAAATTAATGTAATCTTTATCCTGATAAGAACGAGTGCATGAGCTGTAAATGAATTAAGTAGATACATTTATATATTGTTATTTTGTAATAGTGCATTCTTTTAAAAATATAACAGTAGACTTTTTGAAATTGTACATACTTAATCTAAATTACATAAAAAACAGCATACAATATACTATGTTTGCAAGTTAAGTATTGTCCAAGCACAAAAGCACGAGTCCATTTAAGATATTTAGCATGATTGTAGTGCTAAGGATAAGTGAACTGTCTTATGTAATTTTCCTAGTAGAGAACATTTTGACCAGAATTAAATTTTTTTGAGTTCTGTGTGAGCGCTATTTTTAAATGAATGGAGATTTTGATAAAACTGTATGCATATTTTTGGGTGCTTTTTTAACGCAGGCTTTATTGAAACACAATGTTTGAACTAAAGGGTGATAAAATAACACTGTTATTAGAAAATCGATATTTTAATTAAATACAATTTTAAATGTATGCAATTGCTTCCATACAACTTACTAGGCCCTCATCGAAGCGCCAATCAAATTTGCATGTTGTAGATTTACAGGATATGTAGTTATATTAAATTATGGTTATTGTTTCACAGAGTCCAGTGTGTTCTGTTTATTTGGTTTGCTCTAAACATGCCTTAGTTTTGTGGCGGTTCATTAAGGTAGTTTGTGGGTTGGAATTTGTTCCTTTTTAAACATTTATTTACAAGAAATAGTCTTATTTCAACGTTTTATAACGGTTAACCTGATGTACTTGGAATACAATTTAGGGTATTTAAATGCTAACCGTTTTTTTGTATTGAGACAATATTTGAAATCAATTACAACTGATCCCATTTATGATTGCATTGTTTGATAAAGAAACAATTCGCTCAAGCAGAACTGCGGCGGTTGTTTATTTAAACCAGACTGATATTCAACTGTTTTCAGATCCTACATTCGCTTTTTGTGATGAGTTGATATGTGTTACCCGTGCTCATGACGTGCATATATTGAAGCGTACATTTTAAGGTTAAAACAAAAGAAATACATGTTACGAAATACAATAGGCATGAGAAAAATACATGTTGGATATTACGAGGAGTTACATAAATTAAACGTTGGAAATACAAATCTAAACGTAAATATTCGCAGGGGCTCAAGTACTGTTACAGTTTAAATTTTATAATATACATACTATATTTTTAATCATCATATAAACTCACTCTTTCAGTGTAAGGGCTGTCGAGAAATAACACACTTTAGAATTACCAGCTACAACATCATGAAAAATTGTAACAACTATTAGTCAATTATCTTTATTGTTTAAAATAATAATTTTTTGGCCACTACGATATCATCGAAAACTTTTATAGGGCATTCTTTTGAGAATCTTTCTTACTACACAATATTGTTCTACATCCGAACAATGATGTTAAATCATATTTTCGAAACAATTAGATTAATCATGGGGAAAAATGAAAGATTTAGTATAGTATATAATTTTTACACCTTTATGATAGGATGCCGGTAAAGGAAATAATTAATAATTCGGAAATATGTAAGTACCCCACTCGAAAGTTGTTTGTATAGCCTGCACTTGCTAACAGCCAGGCAGGAAGGCAAAGAATGTGCAGCTCAAACTAGTAAAAATATAAACATTTGAAGTTAAGTACGTTTTTAAAAAATTCCACTAATTATTAAAATCTTTCTGCTTTTGAAGCTTTATACAGGAAACATTTTCTTCCAATAATCCCTCACCAACTCGACATTTTTAGAATATATATTTCTGAATATTTGTTTAAGACTTTTACAATACATCGTGCAAAACCCGCCCAATTTGTCTATACTACTCCGTGGTTTCATGGACCTAATTTATAAGAAACTAAGATCTTTGATTATATTATAAGTTTTAAATTACTTAAGATTAGGTAAATATTAAGTGGTGTCAAATTCAATGATTAAATTTAAACCAATATTCTTATTAAAATATAACAGTAATAACACGAGATTATCACCATAATTTTTATAAATAGCCTGAAAGCTAAACTTAAATTTAATACTATAAATGTATACGTGTTTCCTGCGTCCGGGGTAAGGAAAGTATCAAATATTGAAATCTGTGACACCAAACCCAAAGTTAAGTCTGTGTTAAAAATTATGCAGGACATTGGCAGGAAATTTAGTCTAATTAATAACTTGTTTTAAAACTTTGGGAGGTCACTCTGACATATGGTAAGACTTTAGTGATCCATGAGCAGATAGATTAGGTGTCAATGAAATCGTTTATGACACCTATATTCCTATATAGAGCACTCAGTTTGACGACAGAACTTTTCCTCTCTGTCACCATACCAGCCAGTGTAGGAGATTAAAACTCTACTACTGTCCTGTTTCCAAAGTTAATTTTTCTAGATATACAGTACTTTTAAAGTTTAATTTATTATTTTTTGGACTGCAACCGATTCTTAAATTATAAAAACCCTTTTTTCACACTACACATTTAAATTAAATTTAACTTTATGAACTAAAATTGAGTAAAAAAACTTCACTCAAAGAAAAAATGCACATATGCTCATGTTATTGATGGTTATAAATGTTAAAAATCTTACAATAAAAATTCATATAATATTACCTGATATTATACCTCATAACATTTGAAAAATTATCATACGGCTCTAAAATATTACATCATATATCTTGGTACTAATACGGCTACAGATTATATTTTAAAAATAGCTTGCAAAGCCGCGAGTAATAGCTAGCAGGAACAATACAAACAATTTTAGGTTTCTGAAAATTAATATTTAGATTCAAAATCTGTTACATCACTGCAAGAAAACTGATGATAATATGTTTAAATAAGGGTTCCGTACACTCAAAATTATATCAAACAAAAAATATAGTTATGTAATTTTGTATTTTATAAAATTAAATACTGTAATTAGGACTCATTTTATAGTATGGGAGTGTTTTTTATACCCAGGGCCTCTCACTTGCACTCACCCCTCTCTAGCACACTATGTTTCCGGCACACCCGGACACACCCCCCACAGAAGATTCCTAGGTACGCCACTGAAATAGAACATGAAATCCTCAAATAGCACTAAATCAGGACTGTGGGTATAAGAATAATGGTTAGGAAACCAATTTTTCTGTAAAATCCTATGCAACAAATAAATATTAATATAGAACATATTATTCGATTAAAACATTTAAATAAAACCATATTATTTCAATGACTTATGTTTGTACAAATCAACCCCTTAAAAATCTACAAATAATTCAATTATATAAAACACAAAAGTTTTCCATGCAAATATTGAAACATAAAACCTCACAAAAATACGTATACTTACCTAAAAATATTATCCCGGCAACGAAAACTGATATATTTTGTAACATTTTTGCAATATTTAAGATAATATAATTTTAATACCGAGTGAGATTTGTTTCTTGTTATATTAGAACCATCTCTGTCGTAATAGCACAATATGTACCAAGTTGAGTAATGTGAGTAATACTTAAGTTTCTACAAGCTATTTCCTGTCGTTAGCAATCTAACATTTTGGGTGGAACGTTATAAGTAAATAAAGTAACATTAATTCTAGTAAAAATATAGTTCATAATGAAACATTGAAAATAAACTAATTTTACAGTAAATAAAAAACTCTTTTTAAAATAAAATATTTATGGAACTGTACTAAGATATCACAGGAGTCAAAGAGCATTGCTGTTAAGATATAAAAATATATTTATTTAAATTACTGGAACAGGATGGATGAGATAATGCGTGCATTTCCTTCCACTCTGGATATGATACACACTAGCAGACCAACATTAGTATAAGCTGAAATTTTACAATAAAAATTGTATACTAACAATAGCATCCATGATCGTCATTACTATAATAGTTTAAGTTAGCAGAACAATAAACCGTACTAAGTTAAATATACCGTGAAATGTTATACCACAGGTTTAGTGCAGAATAAGGACATGCTATAAATAAGGTTAAAGGACTTTTACTAGTTTCCCTTGGATGAAATTATGAGAATGATAGTTCTGTTTTTTTAATTGGCTGTTAAGCTAGTATAATCAATAAACATACATACATACATACATACATATATATATACAGGGTGAGTTTTTTAAAGTGATCCAATAGTTAACTTTTTAATTACACGACTTAAGCACCACACTTTAAATTTGGAACTTGCTCAATTTTAAGTTTCACTCAGGGATACACTTTCAAATAGTTTGAAGATGGCCGCCATTTTCCAATATAACGGTCAACTTTAAAATCTTTTATGGAACACCCTGTATTTTATGTTGTTTTTAGATTCTACTCAACAAAATAATACATTTTTGCTTTTGAGAGTTTTTCAATATCCCTAATGGTTCAGGAGCTACGTAGACTGGAAGTTTTCATAATTTTTTTCCAATATGGCGGCCAACTCTAAAATCTTTTATGGAAAACCCTGTATTTTATATTGTTTTTAGATTCTACTCTTCAAAATAATACATTTTTGCTTATGAGAATTTTTCTATATATCTAATGGTTCAGGAGCTACGTGGACTGGACGTTTTTTCATCATCAGTCCGAAAAAATCCGAAAACTTATCGAGCAAACGAGCGATAAACTACCTTAGGTACACTCGGGATAACTTCCTCATTACGCTGTTACATGCATTAACAACAATTCTTCGTAACGTTAACAAATATTTTAATATTATTCGATTGAAAAACACTAGGTTCGAATCTATGACATCTACATCTTTACGGCCTTTTACAAGATTATTTCGCCACTGATGTTGTAATGGTAAAGATATATATATATATATATATATATATATGTATATATATATATACGTTATATTATAGACGTTATAGATCTAATAAGACATAAATTAGAAAATTTAATTAAATTGTTAATAAAACATATATAAAATTTAATATTAATTCAGTTTGTATTTTAGATACATCTTACAAGTTCTCTCTTATGCGTGCACTGCTTTTTTTACATGGTTGTACATCTGAGCAAATTATCATACTATAGAATAATAAAATTAAAAATATACGTGCGTGCGTGCGTGTGTGTGTGCCGTGTGTGTGCGTGTGTGTGTGCGTGCGTGAGTGTGTGCGTGCGTGTGTGTGTGTGTGTGTGTGTGTGTGTGTGTGTGTGTGTGTGTGTGTGTGTGTGTGTGATGTGTGTGTGTGTGTGTGTGTGTGTGTTGTGTGTGTGTGTGTGTGTGTGTGTGTGTGTGTGTGTGTGTGTGTGTGTGTGTGTGTGTGTGTGTGTGTGTGTGTGTGTGTGTGTGTGATAGTTTTAATCGAATGATTATATAAACATAATCGGCGAGTTCCAATATTTTTATATCTATAACATGTTGACAAAAAAAATATTCTTCCACAATTGTACTTATAGTACATAAACCCCTCCCTCCCATAGTTATACTGTATATGAACATGAGCACCTCGGACAAACTAAATTATATGTACTATTACTCAACAAATTTCAAAACAATAATTTTAATACATCTTTTCCAAACGATCACTTATTTAGAGATGATGCCTTGAAAATAACAGCCGTGAAAGAATATTTAATTTATAATTAACAAATAGATGCTGCTCTATTCAGGGTGTATCTAGCATTCGGGCATAGGAAGAAATACGAAGAGTTTGTGATTGTAGCAGAAAAATCAAACAATCTACATCACGAATTATTCTATGAACTAAAAAAGAATCTATTAATACATAATAACACACTAATTAAATCACTGTCAAAATTACGTTTTTATAGAAATACGTTTTTATTGACTTGAATATTATACAAAACTAATAATACTTTTTATCATCCATACTCTGCTGGCATTAGTACATCAGTACACATAAATTTTCGAACGAGAATCCTCATAGTGAGAACACAAAAACGGGAAAGACATAGGGATGCCCATATATAACCTTCATTGAGATAAATTAATTACTTAGTTGCTATTTCATGATATAGAAAAAATACCGTTTAACATATAAATTTTAAGCAGTTTAGGCAACATTCCTTCTAGAAGAAGCGTTACTAAAAAACAACTCCAGAAGAATAAATTTGCGGTCGGTATCATAGAAGTCATGTCATTCCAAGCTTGGGAAGACCAAAGAGTGATATTATTTGTTAATGTGGTACTCAGTTAGACGGAAATAAGTTATAAGGTAAATTATTGATATTAAGGAAAAGGGTACATAGATTGGATTATATAAAATACATGATAATTTATTATGTACGTTTATTCTAACTTTATTGAGATTACACAACAAAATTCTACTGATTTTATTATTGGTGTGATTAGATGATCTTTTTACGAGTTTTTGGGTGTAATATATGGTTCTCAATGTTTCAACTTGCTGTGAATTTTATAACAGAACAGTGGTAAAGTTTACTATTGCAGAAGTAGTTCATTATGTTTACCTGGAGTAGCGTTATTATATCTTCTCCGCGGTAACAACCATTCGGATTTGCTATCATTAAAGTTTGGTTAATCCGCCAGATATATTTCATAAATATACTATATTTCACCAATTAAATACGCTATATTTTTTTCTTGAATTGGGCTTCGCTATAAACCAGTTATTACGGATATAGATAATAACTATACCTAAAATTTAAGATCGCAAACTTTACCCTTTCTAACGTTTCTGAATTTTGTATACAAACATACTAGTCGGTGAAAAAGGCTAGTTGAGTTTATTTACCTCGATATACTGAATAATCATGCAATACTATTGAACCTCCAGCATGTGATTGAATGAGGCTGCACTGTTTTTTGAGACAACAATCACTACTCATCTCCAAGCTAGAGTACCCACTCCGAGTGCTTCACTCTATAATGAATGTATTGTGATAACTAATTGGGAATGTTTATTCCATCGCTATTTCCAATAACCAAACAAATGTATGCTTATTTTATTGTGTATTTAATTAGATGTTTGATTAACAGTATTTTGTGCTTATGATTTCTAAAACGTATAAAAGGCACATTTTATATCTAAATATGTGTAAAAAGTCATTGGTTTATTGATCATAACCAACTGTTAGAATAAAATAAAAACATTACACACGCACGCACGCAAACACACACACACACCCACACACATACACGCACACACACACACACACAAACACACACACACACACACACAAACACACACACACACAAACACACACACACACACACGTGTTTGTGTGAAATTTAATTTTTCAACAACTTAAAAAATTAAATATGTTATAATAGTTAGGGTCAAGGTTTCACATATATATCTCGGGCCGTTTAAGTTATATCCAGGTGTGCCAGGACATAAAACTCACTCCGTATATATATATATATATATATATAAGTAGATATGGATATGGCGGTTCTAGCTCACTTTCGGAGCCAACAGTAAATCAAGGGAAAAATACTGTTTAAAGGACAATAAACGAATCTGTAACTCACGAATAAAAAATAACCGAAATCTATAGCTGTTTTCTTCTACTTTCTTGAGCAGTTTTAATGTAAAATCTCCTTAGAATCAATCTATTGGAAATGTTGTCAAATCTGCTACGAATAAACTATAAATTAAAACTTATAAACGGAAAATGATGGAATTTGCTAACAATCACTCGAGAAGTCGAGCAAATGTACTATAAAATCATCGTACAAAATTAAATTATAATCTCTACAAACTAAGAAATTGGGAATGGGAGAAGAAGAAAGGTATCATATGTTTTATTTCAATCAACTCTAGATTTGTGACGTCTGCTTGAGAGCGTTTGTACCACTAACGCTTGACCTCGAATCTCATTTTATTGAAACATGTGAGAGGCGTTTGTGTCACTAACGTTTGACCTCGTAGCATATTATTATTTTACTGAGAGCGTTAGTTCAACTAACGCTTGACCTTGATACTTTTCCATCTGAGAGGCGTTCGTGTCACTAACGCTTGACCCTTGATACTTTTCATCGTACAATTGATCACTTTACATCACTATTTTCACACAATGTTTTTATCACAGTTTAGAGTGTCTACACAATCTTCTTGCAATTTTTACTTTCTTCGAGTCGCAAATATAAAAGTAACTTTATAAAATATAATAACACTATGAATGGGCAACGCCCAGTGGAACACTTCACTTCACTTTTTAACAAGAAACACAGAACATCACACAATCTTCTTACTTCATATAAGGTCCATTTCTTCTTTCTTTCAACTTGCAAATACATTAGAATCTTCTAAATGATGATATATCTTGTTAAATTTCGTTAAAACAGAGGAGATTTAGCATGACTGGCTATACGTGGCCAACGCCCATGATGAAAATTTTTTTCCATGCGATAAACGATTATTGAATATCGAAGTTTTATCGATAATAAAAATCGATGGTTGCAATCGATAGAACTGTTATAGTTTCCAATGTATATTAAATAAGTGAATATCAATATTTATTTCAAAACCTTGTTGTTCAAAAACCACTCAACCGATTTTTAATGAAATTTGGTACACATATAGTAAATACTTAACTCTTTCGACTTAACTTATCCTTAAGGGTGAAATCATCCCCTATTTCTTAATATTCATAAAAAAATAAAAAAAATTATCAGACAAATCTGAAACTTCAAAAACAAGCGAAGCGAGTTCTACCTTAAAATTTCATGAAAATAACAAAATGTTCAAAATCTACCCCAATCATCCCTTATCTTTAAACTCTTATATCTCCGTGAGAACTGTTGGAGCTTTTTTGATGAAATTTGGTGTATAGGATCAGTAAATATTAGAGTATTTTTTTTAAATCATCACTTACGGTCCAAACCCTTAAGATGACCTTGAAATAGTTTTTTTCCTAATATCATCCCTATTTTTTCAAAATTTTTTAATGCAATTTAAAATGTATACTTTTATCAATGTCTTTAACAATTCTGTAAAGTTTTAAAATTATCCGATGAATAATAGTGAAAAATAACGCGATTTTTTACTGAATTTCTCTAATATCGTTCTTAATCACATCATAGGCTAAAACTTTCTCAGAAACCACAACCACATAACAAATCGCGTTTGTAACAGCTTTTTGAAAATCCATATTGAAAATTATATCGTTCTTTGAACCAGAAATATTTGTCAAACTCTATGTTGTATCAATGACATAAATAGGTCTATTCGCTAAAAATTCTTTAGGATTGTAATACATTTCCTTATTATTACAGTAAACTTTCTTAAAATCTTGATACATCTGATACATGATTCTGAAAAGACCTCCTGAAATGTTTAAATTTTGTAATTCATCTGGATAATAAGAACCGTTTAATTTTACTCTGATATTTTTTACATCCAAACTATCAAACTTTGAAGGATTTTTTTCTTGATTATTCTGTCTATCTGTTTGAAAAACCTATGATAACGAACTTGGGATTGAAGATATTTCTATAAATATTTGTAATATCGAACGAATAAGTTGTTCCGGAAATACCTTTTTGTTCAATACATTGCAAATCTAGAAAATTAAACATAATGTTTTGACTTTTTGTAATTTCATCAATCAATCTAATTTTACTCGTGGTTTTATAATCAATCATTGGAACTCTAATAAAAAAATCTGTAATTGTTATTTTTTCCATCAACAAGCATAACATTTCCAGTTGCAGTCTTCAGAATCACATCATCGTCTTCTGCTCTTATAAAACTTAGATAAAATCCTCCTTTATAGATCGGAATAGTAACATTTTCAAAAAATCCTAATCCAAAATGAGATAAATCTCCAGCTGCTTCAAAAACACCAAATTTAAAATCTGATTCAAAGCCATTAGAAGTTTGAGAAATAACATCACTTTTTTAATTTGTTGAATCAAGATATTTTTACGAAAATTTTAATCATGTATAAGTCGATAAGAAATAGATTTAGTCATTTTTTAATGATCTACTTCGTCATATTCAGGATTTCTCTTCCTTACATTTTGCAATTTCGGCCACATATTTCAATAAAATCTGCACAGGATAGGAACCACTATCTACAATATTATTCCAATCAACTGTATCTTTATTTTCATCCAAAAATTTTATACTCAAGTGTTGATAGAAACAAAGAACAGACATATGATCTTTTAATTGATAATGTATATTTTCTTGAATGAACTCTGATGATAAAGTTTGATATTTAGCAATGGTATACCAATTCAATTTGTTTACGTATAATCTCATCATAGCTTCGGATAATTCATATTTTTGAGAAATATCATCCCAATGTTCTTTTTTTCAAATCTCTTTCGTGTTGCATTATAAAAAGATCGAATGCACTGTAATGTCCCGCCCATCTCTATTTATTAAGAAAACATTTTAAAATGAAGTTTTTTTATGAATTGGCTCTTTTTAGTATTACATTCAGCACATTTTCCAGATATTCTCTTAACTCCATTGATGTTTACATAGTATTTTATATCATTTGTTGCAGTTTTTTCTTTACATCTCACACAGTATATGAGCGCCATTTATATAAGGAAAATTTTATCATGCATAAAACCCTACGCGAATACCTATTTCAGTAAGATCTTCCTCCCACTTATTAAGTTTTTCTTCTATTTTTTGAAATTTTGTCAGCATAAGAATCATTGTATTCAACAAAATTTATGACCAATATTCTCAAAAGTTTTCGTAGCATCTAAACTAAACTTATCAAAAGACTCTTTAAATTTAGTAAGTTTTTCATTAATTTCACCAACATCGCCTACTGATCTTTTACTTCTTTCATCAAGTTTTTCATAGACTTCTGTTGTAAAATCTTTAACATGCTGTTTATGATTCTCATAATTTTGTTTTAGTTCATTAAACATTTTAATAGGATCTTCTAATTGAATCATTACAACAACATCAAATGGATTAATTCCTTTACTAACACTGCTAATTCTTTTTCCTTTAAAATCTAAGGCATTTTTAACATTCGGATCATGTAAATCAACAATATCGATGTTTTCTGATAATTTTAGAGGTTTTAAAATTTCTTCTTTAACAACAACATCATGTTTGTCAATACCAGGTCGAACACCGACAATTTCTTTTTTTATTAGCCAAACTAACATAATTCTTTTCAACTTTGATCGCTTCAGTAATTTTATCAGCTTTTTCGATATGAGACATTAAATTGGTAAATATATATTTAGGAAATAAAACGCAAAAATTTAGACCGTTCGATGTAATTGAAGTACATTGTAATCTCGTTGAACCTAGTTTTGAAAATCATACCGAACATTTACACAAAGAATCTGAAATTTTGTACACTTTTTTTCCAAATGTTGCTTATGGATCAAAAATCAGTGAAAAACCGAATGAAATCGATTATATTCCGATTAGAAAAAATATTAAAAGAATTCAAAAAATCGTTCTAACTACACAAGACTCTGAGGGAAATTTATTAAATAATGAGAGTAAAACAACAATATATTTAAGATTGTCGAAAGAATGATGAATCAAGGGGGGAACGAATCGTTCTTACCTTCAAACTTTCAAAACAACACTGTTTTTCATTAATGAATTGGGCTTTATTCTCGAAATAAAAATGTTTCTATCTAAATGGAGACAGTTCTAAATCTAATAAATAATCAACTCAAATTCAATAATACAGAAATTTTTACAATTGTTGACGAAAATAACGAAATTTGGTTCAAAGCAAAAGATGTTGCAGAAATTTTAGAATATGAAAACACGAGGCAAGCTATCATAAATAATGTCGATAATGACGATAAAACAACTTTTGAATGTATAAATTACAGGAGTCTATCCTATAGACCCCGAGAAAATATTCAAAAAAATACTATTTTCGTTAATGAATCTGGTCTTTATACTGAAATAAAAATTACTAGTTTAAAATTTTTATATCTAAATGGAGTCACTTGTAGGCCTACTCAATAATCAACTCAAATTCAATAACACAAATATCTTAACGATTGTAGACGAAAACAATATGATCTGGTTTAAGGCTAAAGATGTTGCAAAAATTCTAGAATATGAAAAATACTATGCAAACGATTAGATTAAACGTTGACGAAGATGATAAATTAACGTTTAAAGACATGAATCAAGGGGAGCTATTGAATAGCTTACCTTCAAACTTTAAAAACAACACTGTTTTCGTTAATGAATCTGGACTTTATTCTTTAATTTTTGAGATCGCATAAATCAGAAGCGAAATTGTTTAAAAATTGGGTTACAAAAGAAGTTTTGCCAAGTATTCGTAAATTTGGTGAGTACAAACTCAAAAACGAAAATAAGCAGTTAAAAGATGAAATAAAACAGTTACAAATTAAAGATGAAATAAAAAACGGAAATAATCGCAAAACAAAGTGTAAAAATTGACTTAATGAAACCAGACCTTGTTTGTAAAGATTTTGATAAGAAAAAACACCATGTTTTTGTATTAATTAAGAAGAATCACATGTGGGAATATCCTTATTACGTTTATCAGAGCTCAAAAGAGAGAAATACCGAAAAGATTGAAAGAACTTGAAATTGATTACCCAGAAATGGAAATTTTAGTAAGATATGGAGATCCAAATAGTATAAATCTATACAACCAAATGAAAGAATCTTTGAATATTTTATACAACGGAAATCATTTTACTACAAATATGGCAGAATCTCGACTGATTTATAGAATATCTAAATTACACGATGAAAATGTTTCTAAATTTTACTAAACATTCGAATTATGATATTTTGTTTGTAAATGTCTTTTAAGACTATAGAAATGTTGAATTTCTCTTCCGCATACGCAATGAACTGGTCTAGCAAAAGATTTGTTTAGCACAATCTTTACAATATGCTTTGTTTGTTGTCTTTACTATAATGGAGATTATAAAAATTCTGAAATATTCTTAACTATTTTACACCGTGTGCATTCTTTCTCTTCTAAATTTAATTTTTCCATTTTATTAAATAATTCTTTTCTATATTTCTTATTACAATCCTTACAATAATAGTATAATCCATCTTTTCTAGTCTTATCTTGACAAAACTTTGATAAATTTTTAAATTCTTGACACATGGAACATTTCTTTTGGGCCTCCATTTATATAGAAAAAATTACAGCTTTGACTTTCTCAATTCTTATTCGTAAAAACTTCCGTTTATTTCTCAATTTTCAAAGTTTCCAAGTTTATTTAATTCGTCTAATATATCAGATTTCGCTTCATTTTTATAGCCATACGGTACTGTATCGATCTTATTTTCTAGGATAATTCTCTTATCATCTTTAGCGTTCAATGCCAACTTGTTTATAGTAACGGTGTACAACTCATGTTTATAGCTTTTGATTACTGTCATCTCCCTAAATTCTTCTTTATCTTCGAACAAACATCTCTTCAAGTTTTCGATATTTATTGTTTTATTTACAACGCTTCTCTTAATTCCTTTGCATTTTACTGGATTTTTGTCTAGATATTTGTACGAGTACATTTTCGATCTCAATCCACAAAATTCTTCTAAAACTTCGCTATTTAACTCATCTTTGAATTTCCCTATTACCTTCTTATTTTTAGTAGTGAAACATTCGTGATCTTTTGGATAATCGCTCGTATCAAAGTCTTCTATATTTTCTTTAATAATTTTAAAAGGATCTCGTTTCAATTCTAGGAAATAACTGTCTGTATCCATGTAACACAGATTCAAATCTGGGTCAAACTTCTTTAATTTATCGTAATAAAACTCATACATTATCAATTTTGATAGGTCAAGAACTGAAAATCCTATGTAGATCGGTTTGTTAAATTTAACCTTTTGTTTGTACATGTGACTCGCTATACAGTTGTTGTCAAAGATATTAAAGCATTTTAAATTTGTTTTCTTAGCTTGTTTCTTTGAAAATTCTTCATTTCCTAGTTTTGATATCACATCTATTTCGCACATTTTCCATAGATTTTCCAAAAACTGAGTTGTTCATCAGCTTGTAAAAATCTTTCTCAAAGTCACTTGTAGCTTTGGTTCTCATATTTGTGTTAAAATCAATGTACTTTTTCATAAAAGGCTTCTGATCGAACGCTATAACTCTATTCCACATGTTTCAAAAATCATACCTTGTTCCAGATAGAATTTCAAATTTCTTGAATGAACAACGTATTCAGTTTTATCCAGTAAAGTTGTGCAAAGTTTGTTTTTATAATGTTCGGGAGCAAGAGGTAAATCCTTGTGATGTTCATGTAAATTTGTTGGATATCCTAGATCAACTTCGAGAATATAGCCATAATCTTCGTCGCCAGTGAGTTCTAAAATTGTTTCTTGCCACTCTTCTTTTGTATATGTTTTTAGGATTCATCCACTTAATATCACCATATGGTAAATTTTGCATAAGACCGTAACCATAAAGGTTGTTTGCATCGACGTACAACAGATAGTTTTCAGGTTTTGTCTTATCGAAATCTTTGAAATATTTGTTATTTGCTTTAACATATCACTTAATACATTGAGAAATACCTCCACGAATGCCTTTTTCAATCATCAAATACATATTATAATCACTAATCAATTGTAATTCTAATTTTCGTTTAATTTTAACATAGCATCCCATGCGAGGCTTGGAGCTGTTAGATAATGTGCTGGATCAAGTTTATAGCAATTTAAGCAAATATTTCTGAAATTTTCGAATATATCAGCGAGCAATAGTACATCTTGGATATTGTACAAATCAGAGTAATTTCCAAGATTTTTCTCTTTTAATTTGTTCCCAAACGCTCAAGTAGTGTTGATAATCTTTCTCAGATATGCTCTCATCTGTCAAAAATGAATAGAAATCTTCAATTTTCAGCTCTTCTGTGTAATCAAGTTTTTCAATACTATCGATAAATTCATAGGGAAATATTCCTTTTCCAGATAGAATCTTAAAGATTTCTTCTTCGTCATTTGGTTGTCTTTCTAGAATTGCGTTTAATATTCGTCCATCTTGTATAAAATGATTTGTATGTTTGAAGTCTTCTTTCTTTAGAT
The DNA here is from genome assembly GCF_021130785.1 of Homalodisca vitripennis. Taxonomy (NCBI): domain Eukaryota; kingdom Metazoa; phylum Arthropoda; class Insecta; order Hemiptera; family Cicadellidae; genus Homalodisca; species Homalodisca vitripennis. Next base: position 6,561 of record NW_025781012.1, on the reverse strand, counting down.
TTTTAGCTAATTTTTCAATAGATGATGCCATAAATCTGAACGTATCTACGAACGAAAACTTTTATAAATTTTCTAGGCTTATCATTGTTAAACTCATACCCATATCCTGAATTTACTGAATAATTTATATATTTTTCATCTGTGTTTGCGATCAAATCAACATTTCCATATTGTTTAGCCAAATTCTTTTATGTACACAATGAGTATCGTAATTTGGACATATTGTGACAGAAAACTGGAATATTTTGAGGAAATTTTAGATTCAAGTTACAAGATAAATGAGCTGAACCTCTAAATTTACCTGTTAAATGACAATGATCTCGTACTTTTTTTCTTGTTTGATTATCAAAAACCCTCACATTCACAAATATGACAAAGACTAGAATTTTGGTACGCTAATTCTTCTTCGGTCAATTTCATAGGTTTTTTGTTCTTAAAATTATATTTTGTAGCTATGTATTTTGATATTTTATTGAGCTCTTCAAACAATTTTGAAGAAACATTTGGCAAATCTTCTTCATTTTTGGCTCGATAAAATATAGGTTTATACATGCGATTGGTTACATTCCATACTAAATATAGAGTAAAACCGTAAGGAATATGCTTCTGAATCTTGATTGTAGTCGATTTTTGCGGATTGTTTTTGCATGTTGGAATCTTCTCTAATATGCTTTCAAAATCCATATAAATATAACGTAAGGATGAGAACATTTCTTTTGATAATTAGTAAATGTTGTCGTTTGACCTGGAAATGGCATAATTGGTTTACAAACTTTATGTTGCTTGCAAATTTCTAAATGATCAGCTAAAGCAATATATTTGTAGAAATGACTCAAACATCTTCTACATAGCAATTTTTTATGTTCGTGTTTAGATAACTGAGAACTCACTAATATATTTAAATCTGTTATCAACACATAATGAGATTTGTCTTCTTGTTTAACATACAATAAATCGGTTTTCTAACTCGGCATTATAAACTTCGGAAATTTGTAATGGAACAATGTTGAGTTTTTCGTCATAAGTATAGATATTTATAGACATTTTTAGATATTTGTACTTGGAATTGGAGCTGCGTTTCTCAAATAATTGTATATCTTTTAAAGACATTGGATACTCAAAGCCCGAAAATATCTCGTCATTTACAAATTTCTCGTATTGCTTTGCTCTGTCACCATTCTTTTCGGGTTTTCCAATAGCACATCATCGGATAGAATAAACAAAAACAGAAATCATCTTTATTTTTGATATTTACACAAGCTTTCTTTACCTTGATCTCTTGTGGTAAATCGATATATGATCCTGCGTTCATAAATTCGTGTTTATTAAGGCTCAAAACTAATTGTTTACAACTTTTAAATGTCTATCCAGAACCTCTATTTGGATGATTTGTCTGTTCTCGATGTGTTAATTTATTAAATTGCGCTTAGTAATAAAGTCGTTTACGTCAACGATTTCATCTGCTTTTTATAGTAAAGTACATTGGACACGTTTGTGTTTCACCGTTCACTAAAGTTCTTTCGTATTCACATTCCAAAGAGATATAACCTTTCATATTTTTAACATTCTCTTGAAATTTTTCTATTAAACTTTTAATTTCTGGCCTCATAATTGATAGATATTTGTTAGATATTGATAGATTAATTGATATTGAAATTGACATGGAATTATCGTTTAAATTTGTTATAATGTATTGCTTGAAAAGACCGTGTATAGAGGATAAAACTTCAACATCTATGATATTTTCAGGTTTTTCGTTAAGAGTTTTATCAATTTCTTCGATCATTTCAGACTTAGTTTTCTAGTTTGTTTCTATGGACAATTTTTCAGCGATTGATTGAATTTTTTCATCATTAAATAGATTGAGATCTTTTTTATCTTCCTTAAAGTTTTTCTTTAATTCTCGTAATTTTTCTATATTGTACATCTTTTCATGATCGACAATTTGATTTTCTTTAGCCCAATTCCTCAAATAATTCAGTTCACTTTCGTAAAGTTGTTTGTTTTTTTAAATGGATTTTTGAGCTATAATGTCGATCATAGTTTATGTTTTAGGATTTCTTTCTTACAAAACGGACATGTTACTTTTTCACCCTTCATTTAAATAAGAACAATTTTAACTAGCGATTTTTTCTAAATTCCAATTTTATAGTGAATTTTCGAGAAATAGCGTTCAAATTATCAACTTTTAAGCTAAAACTTCGCAATAATTAGAGATAATTCGGTAGATTTAGATTTTTCAGGATTTTTCAAAACTCTAGTACCAGTTTGTATGTACCTTAAAAAGTTGATAATTTGAACGATATTTCTCAAAAATTCACTATAAAATTGGAATTTAGAAAAAATCGCTAGTTAAAATTTTTCTTATATAAATGGAGCTACTAAAGGAATTAAATGAGGTTGGTGATTTAAAGTTCAAAGAATATAAGAAGTTGAATGAATTAGAAGAAAATAAAGAAATACAAAATTTTGAATCTGGAGAAAATGAAAGATAAATTCGGGTTTACAATAATTGCCGAGTTGGAAGATTATAAAGTACACTTACCGAACAGATTTTTGACTGTTTTGGATGAAAAAAAGATTAAAGAATTGAATTAAACATGATAAATTACACTTGGTTGTTACTGGGAAGAAGATTATTAAAGATAAAGACTGTGTTACTATCAATTTTGTAGAATAGAAGATTTTTCGTCGTAGCAGACATTTCCGATAGATTGATTTGACAGCTCAAGAAAGTAGAAGCAAACAGCTATAGATTCGGTTATTTTTTATTCGTGAGTTACAGATTCATTTATTGTCCTTTAAACAGTATTTTTCCCTTGATTTACTGTTGGCTCCGAAAGTGAGCTAGAACCGCCATATTCATATCTACTTATATATAGAGTATATACTGAAAACCTTATTCTGAACATTAATTTTCAGAACCTTGTTTCTTTCAAAGATAAAGTTTAGTTATAAAGTTGTCCTCCTTGTATCTTTCATTCATTAAAAACAAAGTTTACGTACACAATTAATGGATAGCAGTATGTATTTTATATATATATATATATATATATATATATATATATATATATATATACCATCGTTTATTTTTGTTATTTGACGTCAATATATATTATATATATTTTTTTTTTTTTTTTGATACGTTTAATTAAACCGACCAAATATCGGATACCTGCATAATATCGGATACCACTGTATCTCAGCTGACAGGTGCTGCTCCAAGTGGAAAACAGCTTAAGCGTGCCCCCCTACCCCCGCCTACTATCTCATGTGAGTTTGAGACGTCTGCCACGATCTGTGTCGGTGCTGTAAAATTATTTTGTGATTTTTAAGTTTTAAAATATTTTTAGTGGTTACTTGGTGACACATCTGAAGCTATAAAGAAAGGTATGTTTTGACTTCTACTACATGTAAACATAACTGTTGAATAATGTGCTTTAATTATCTGTTGTCAAATATTGCGTAGAGGTCTTACTTTTGAGGTTATGTCTTTGTTTGCCACGAGTTTGCCTTCGTCCTAATATCGGATAGTATGGTCGCCCTAATAATCGGATATCCGATATTAGGCATGTATTACACAGTGGTGATATGTATGTTTTAGATGCCGCCAAGAAAGAAGTGGAAGAAAGAAGACATGCTTAAGGCTGTGAATGCTGTCAAAAGCAAAGATATGGGGTATCTAAAGGCTTCGAAAACGTTTAATGTTCCTCGATCTACGCTAGAAAATTATGTTAACCACCCAACAAAAACTATTGAAGATTTAGTGTCAGTTCCTCTTGGTAGAAGGCCAGTTTTGGGTACATTGGAAGCAGAGTTAGTTAGTTACTGTAAAACTATGGACGAACGGTTTTACGGCCTTAGACGAAGAGATATCAGAGTTCTGGCCTATCAACTTGCAATAAAAAATAAGTTGCCTAACAATTTTACACAGTCTAGAGGAATGGCAGGAGAGAAAATGGTTTTGAAAGGCTTTCTAAGGCGTAACTCTAGTCTCGCTGTCCGCACACCCCCGTGCAGTATCTTTGTCAAGAGTAAAAAATTTTACAAAAGAAAAAGTTGATGGATTTTTTGACATTTTGCATGCAGAACTGTTGAAAGTAAATTTTGCACCACAAAAAATTTACAATGTTGACGAAACAGGAATTACAGTTGTTCAAGGTACTAGATCAAAAGTCATAAGCTTAAAAGGACGTCGGGCAAATTAAGCTCTGCAGAGAGGGGTGCGCTCATAACTGTCGTTACGTGTATGAACGCAGCTGGGAGCTATGTTCCTCCTCTGCTTGTTTTTCCAAGAACAAACATGAAAGCAGAACTCCTCGATGGAACTCCTCCAGGAACCATTGCAGCTACTCACCCTTCTGGATGGATACAACTTTCCATTTTTACAGACTGGTTTGAAGCATTTCATTAACTTTGTAAGGCCAACTAAAGAAGATCCTGTTGTACTCATATTGGATGGTCACTACTCCCACACAAGAAATTTGTCTGTTATAGATTTGGCTAGAGAAAGTGGTGTGATTATAGTTTGCCTTCCACCACATAGCACCCATAAAATGCAAGCCGCTTGACGTTTCGTTTATGGGTCCTTTTTAAGAAAGCTTATTCAAACGAAATTGAAAATTGGTTAGATGCCCACCCTTTTAGAGCAGTGACTGTTTACCAAGTTGGTGGGTTGTTTGGGCGAGCGTACTTGCGCACAGCTACAATGGAAACAGCTATCAATGGATTTGCAAAGTGTGGAATTTTTTCCATTTGACAGACTTAAGTTTGGCCCTTCAGACTTTATAGTAGAAGGCAATACAGCTGCTACAGAAAGCATTACATCGCCAATGACCAGTCCAGAGTCCCATCCTTCTACTTTGAAGATTGTTTCTCCCCTGGTGATATATTCGCCCTGTGCCAATCGCCAGTACCCAAAATTTTGTCATCAAAAGCAGGAAGGAAATGTGGAAAAGCTGTGGTCGTTACTTCATCCCCATATAAAGCAGAATTGACACAATCATTGGGGAAAAAAATCTGACAATGAAGACCAAACTGGAGTAGGCAAAGGTAAGAAACTTGAAGGGTAAAGTGTTTAAGCCAAAAACAGGAAAGAAAGCTTTGGCGAAACAGTAAAGAAAACAAAAAAAAAGGAAATTCATAGGAAAACGAAGCAAAGAACAACCCCCTGAAAGTTGTTTAAAAAACTTATTTTCCAAAACAAACTCGAAAATGAAAATGAAGAAAGTTCCGACTCAAATGATTCGAATGACATTCCATTTGTGTCAACAGACGACGAGGATAGTGCAGAATGAGTGCGATTGCCTCTCTACTGCTCGGACAACTCTACAAATCAGGCACCCGAGGAGAGCAGTGGATCAGGTGCACTAAATGTCTTCTTTGGGCCCATGAGTTATGCGCTGACAGCGACAATTGGCAAACATTTGTTTGTGATCATTGCCAAAAACACTAATTTTTAAACCTTTCTGATTTAATTTGTTTCATCATTCCTGTGACAATAAATAAATGTGTTTTTCAGAGTTCAAACTAATTTCTTTTTTCCTATATTAAAACTCTATCCGATATTAGGAACCCCACTATCCGATATTAGGACGGTTTTTTTTTCAATATCAAAAAGTGCATTATTTTATTGAAAGAAGATTTTTTTTGTAAGTATGTAGTTTTTCAATATTTAAATGTTCAAAACACCTTGTAGCCAGGTAGTTTTTTGAAGTTTTGACCAATTTTTGTAGTGTTTTAAGGATATTTAGGTAGTAAAAAATAAGCCTAACAAACAAAAAGTATCCGATATTTGGTCGGTTTACTTACTATATTGAAACACAATAATAACACAAGAATGTTCCACAGCTTCTTTGTTTATATTTTGTTTTTGACGATCCGAAAATTGTGTTGGAAACATGATTTTACGTTAATTTGAATTTTTTTTAGTATTACAATAAAACCAGAGTCACTACATGTCGGGATATGAGTTTCGATTTTCAACTTGCTTTATTTTGTTCCGTTTAAATAACTATTGCTTTTTATATGGATTGTGTGTCTTAATAGATAGTGTGCATAAAGATAAAACATAAATTATTGCTAAGGTAAAACATAGTGTTACTGACTTCTTGGATCGCTGAACACGATGGTGAACGTCTAGAAATATCCTGTTTCATCCACAATTGTTTACAACGTAAATTCAAGTGATATTTGACATTTAATTTGTAGTATTGCAGATATTTTAAGTACCTTTTTATCTTTATTTGTGGACTCGAAAGACTTAGACAATGTATTAAATAATACAACAATATATTTTTGAATGCAACACGTATGTGTTAAGTTGCGGTTTCCATTATTTCGTAGTATGTAGTTTCGAAATAATTAACAATTTGCCGCTTAGGGAAAAAAATCAGTCGGAACTTCTTTCGACCCATGAGTTGTCGTTCAACTGAAACCGTGAGCAGTATGCAATCTATCCAGTATGTAAGGCAACGAGGCAATCAGAAAATCTCATGTTCATTCTACCCATGAGAGCAGAGATTGTACATATTTCCTGTGTTGATATTTGGTCTAGCGTAA